>NW_024882641.1:0-225100 GCF_019059575.1 Amphibalanus amphitrite | reverse complement strand
GAGGAGGTCAACTACACCGGTCAACTACAAAAACACCACCGTCACCTTCCGTGACCTCATTTATGACGTCAAAAGGGTAGTAAGAGTTTTTCGTCAATAACTCCCGATCAAATTGAGCTACCGAGTCGGGAAAGCCACCAATGGACTCAGGAAGACCTGCCGAATCGGATGATATGCAATATGACCTCCTTTGACCAATTTCGTGACCTGAGGGCCCTGACCTGACCTTGACCCGAGGTCAACACCGCTGTTTCGCAGCTGATGAAGCTAGAACCTCGCAGAAAAAAAGAGCATGTGTGCCGTTACAAAACGCAGCGACTGTTATCCGATTTTAAGGTCTCAGGTCAAACTGTGACCTCTGAGACTACCTCAAGTGGCCCAAGGCACGGACTCGTTTATTTTTATTTATCACTTCGCGAAAAAAGCCGCAGGACCCGCAGGGCCTAGATTTTGGCATCATCGTGTTCGCCTCGCTCAGGTGCGTCGAATGGTATATTTTTTGTTTGGCAGAGGTCAACTTAAGGTGTTGACCTCGGGTCAAGGTCAGGTCAGAGTCCCAGGTCATGAAGTTGGTCGAAGGAGGTCATATTGCATATCATCCGATTCGGCAGGTCTTCCTGAGTCCATTGGTGGCTTTCCCGACTCGGTAGCTGAATTTGATCGGAAGGTATTGACGAAAAACTCGTTACTCTTTTGACGTCATAAATGACGTCACGGAAGGTGACGGCGGTTGTAGTTGTAGTAGACCGGCTGTAGTTGACCTCCTCTCATGATGCTTAATACGCTTCTTTCAGTTTCGTGGCACTACCTCAACTAGGGGCAATCACCAAGGCCAAGTTGTTCGCCCGGGCGGAAAATTCCAATAAAGCCTTCAACTAAAAAATTAAACTAAAATATTTATAAAAATAACCTATCTCCCAAAACTTTACCATGTAAAGCAGACATATAAAAGTTACTTTTTCAAGAGAAAAAAGCAGAAAAAATACTTCCCTCGAATAAAGGTCACGAGACGTGACCTGAGGTCACGAGGTCACGAGGGCAAACACAAAAAAAATAGTAAAAACAAGGGTGTTGATTTACTGCTATGTTCATTGTGAAAACATCCATATCTTAATGTTTTGCATTTTCGTTTTATTTCACTTAGATATAAGCCATCAAATATCGTCATGTTTCGTGACCTCAGAAAAATGCCGGAGGCTATAACTCCGTAATGCTTGCTCCGATTGGGCTGAGACTTGCAGAGGTGGAATCAGCGTATTAGATAACCCTATAGAAGTATTTTGAACGAAATATGAGATGTACCGTGTTATCCCCTTGTCGATCTATCGTGGAATGCCCCATCTGCAGACCGTGCGGCTGCCGGAGGTGATCCGCCGGAATGGGGCCTACATCGAGCATATGCTTTGAGGATCTGCCGCGACTGACCAGAGGGTTTAAACGCCATGTGGCACCTGCCATCTGTATTTCCATGCGCTTGTGAATACAGGGTATCCCAAAATTAATGTCACACCCTCCCATAGTCTTGATTTTGCCTGCTATGGCGCAATTCGAATATCATTTCGCCGGTACTGGCTCTCAAACCGCATTGGTTATCTTTTAATCACGTGACCTTCGACTTTTGTGACCCTGACCGGTCAGGAGGTGAACAGAGGTCATTTCCGGGGAAGTACCCGACACGCGCATACCAGGTGTCCAGGATGGCAAAGCAGCAAAGCATATCGACCCGCAGCAGGGCAGTAGGCATGGTTGCCGGCGGCATGACCCACGGTCAGGTCGCCGAAGCACTGGGCGTGAGTCGCCGCACGATTTGGCGCTGGTTGTCACGCAGCAGAGGCGGGCAAATGCTTGAGAACAAGCCGGGTCGCCGTAGGAAGAGTTCTTGTTGTTTGTTAATTGGGGCTTTAGGGCGCGCCGACTACTTAGGTCATTTTGCGCCCATAACGTCGTTTTAATAAAACAAGTGTGTCAAAAGAGAGAACCTTCTAGATACGAAGACTAAAAAGTAAAAGACTCGATATAAATGAGCAAGGTAAGATAAAGCAGCGCAAGAGTGTCGTCCTAGACAACTGACTAGATGTAAGGACTAGAGAGGACTAGTTGGATTTAATGTCAGGTTGAGTAAATCACTTGGAAGTTGATCGAACGGATAAAGGAGAAAATGTTGTCGGATAAAACCCAGGGTGAGTCGTCACCCAGAAGGTGGCGGATAGTGGTATCCGGAGCGATGCGCCCGAGATAGCGTGTCCGGTTCGGTTCAGCGAGAGGACAAGATAAAAGCACGAGAGAGACAGTGAGAGGCACGGCACACCGACTGCATGTGGGTTGTTCCTCTCCACGGAGGAGATAGCCATGAGTCGCGTACGTATGACCAATACGTAATCTGCAGAGGGCCACTTCCTGGTGCCTGTTGCTTTGGAAGCAAGACTGCCAGGGCTCCAAGGTAGGCTTTACGCTCCGCAGCTTCCCAGATCCTTGGAGATGCCACTCTGCCTGCCAGCTTGACATCGTGAAGGTTTGGATGGCTGGGCAAAAATCACGAGCCGGCAGGGGCAAACGCCGAAGGCATGGAGCCGCGGCCGCGCGTCTCGCGGCCGCGTCGGCGAGCTCATTGCCAGTTATACCCACATGGCTTGGAATCCAGCAAAACTTAATAGTTTTGCCTGACTGCTCCACCGACGTGAGCCGAGATAAAATGTCTTGGACTATCGGATTGTCTGGGTTAAACCTCCGTATAGCCAGCAGGCTGCTGAGAGAATCCGATAAAATGAGGTAAGACAAGTTGTCAGACACCTCGATAAAACACAACGCCTTCTCGATTGCAACGAGCTCGGATGAGAAAACTGAGGCAGAGGAAGGCAATGAAAAAGTGCGCGTGTCGCGACCAGCCACGAAAGCGCAGCCGACGCCGTCCTCCGTTTTCGAGCCGTCTGTGAACACCGAGATAAAACCGTCGTATGACGCAATGTGTTCCAATGTCCGTGCTCGTTGCACACATGGCGGCAGGTCGTCCTTCTTGACCTCAGAGAGCGTGAGGTCTACTTGCGCTGGAGCGTATTTCCATGGCGGAGAGGGCGTACCCCACGTACGTCGCACTTCACGGAACTCTATGTTGACTGTAGAAAAGAGCTCTTTTATGCGCAATCCGAAGGAGACCGATTGTCGCACTCTGTCAAGACGATTAAAGTCAGGAGAAAAGACGTACGGATACGTCGGGTGTCCTGGGAACTGGCGGAGTTTCAGTGCGTACCTCATCCCCAGCATCTAACGGCGGAGAGATAGTGGCGGTTCGTGTGCCTCGGCGAGGAGGCTGCTCTTGGGCGACGTGCGGAATGCACCTGTGGCAACACGTAGCGCCGCGTGGTGCACGGAGTCAAGAGCCTTTTTACTGGATTCGCTGGCAGAGTCGTAAACAAAGCATGCGTAATCCAGTTTCGATCGGACGATCGACCGATATAAAAGAAGGAGCGTCCTGCGGTCCGCGCCATAATATGTGCGGGCGACACATTTTAAAACGTTCAGGGATTTAAAACATCGTTCCCGAAGCGTTCTAAAATGTTCTCTATACGTCAAACGACTGTCAAAAAATATCCCAAGAAACTTCGCCACCGGCCGAGTAGGAATCACCTGTCCACGGAGCTTGATTCCCAAGGCTAAGTCGTCGCAGCGGCGGCGGCAAAAGTGCATAGCGACGGTCTTCGTTGTTGAAAAACGAAGGCCGTTGTCGTCGCTCCACCTCTCTAGACGGGTTACAGCGAGCTGCAACTGTCTGGCAACGTGACGGGCGGTAGTGGCAGAAAGCCAGATCGCGAAATCATCGACAAATAGCGATCTGCCGATGGATGGTGCAAGTTTGTCGCCAATATCATTGATCGCCACAGCGAACAGCGCCACACTGAGAACTCCGCCTTGGGGAACTCCGTTCTCTTGCGTAAAACTGCTCGAAAGACAACTGCCAACTCGGACTTTGAAGCAACGACCCGATAAAAAGTTCTTGATAAAGAGGCCCATCCGGCCGCGTATGCCGTACTTGTGTATTTTGGAAAGTATTCTGTGTCGTAACACTGTATCATAGGCCGCCTCAATATCAAAGAACAATGCTCCAAGGTGCTTCTTTGCAGTAAAACAGGTGCGTATCTCGGTGTCGAGGGCTAAAATGTGGTCAACAGGGCTGCGGTGCTTTCTAAAACCGCACTGGGCGTTTGTAAAAACACCGTGATGTTCCAGAAACCAGCTAAGACGCACATTGACCATCTTCTCCATCAGCTTTGAAAGCGATGATGTGAGAGAGATGGGCCGATAGTGGAGAGGGTCATGTCCCGACTTGCCAGCCTTCAAGATAGGAATGATAGTGGCTTCCCGCCAGGTCTCAGGGAAAGTGCCAGTCTCCCACAGCGAATTGAAAGTTGCTAGCAGCGCCTCGAGGGCAACTGCCGGGAGATGACGGAGCATGTCGTTGTGGACAGCATCCGGACCTTCTGAGACGCTGCGCAACGAGCTGATGGCAGACATGAGCTCAGCCATAGAGAAAGGCTCGTTGTATAGTCGGTCAAATATGTATCTTTCCCGGCCGCCAAGTGGCGCTACGGTCTGGATTCGATAGTTGGCTGAGCCCACACCCCAGCTGCCCTGGCGGCTCTGGCGGCCCTGTGACGTCACGCGCGGGGGGCGGAGCTACACAGCGGCCGGCTGGAGCAGGGGGGCGACACGGCTATTCGCGCAATGTATTCATTTATGGGCCGCGCGGGGCCTCGCGATGACGCGGCTGGAGGCAACAGCTCAGCGCGCTAGGATACTTCTGGCGGGGCGGGGCGCTGAACGGTGTGCAATGAATGGGTTATGGTCGGGCGGACAGAGATGAGGTATTGAATTTGAATTGACATTAGCAATCGGGTGGGGAAGGAGAACGTTTCTAATCGAGCTTGGGATGGGGAAAGCCGAAAATATCACGATCGGCTCATAGCTCCGATAGGGCCGGGTGCCGTACCATGTGTAGTATATTTAGGCGGGCAGACAGAGATGAGTTATTGGATTTAAATTCACCTTACCATCGGTTTCTGGTGGGGTTTGATGACGTTTTTAGTCAAGCTCGGAGTGGGGCAGCCCACTGGCGGATCCAGGGGAAGGCATTTGGGGCAAATGTCTTCCCCCACAACCATGGCTGAGGGCAGCGCCCGAAATCGCTTTTCGAGAATAAAAGAAAACTTCACAACTTTTCTGAGGAAATGTTGGTTAATCACACTGCACAGCAATGCGCAAGGAATCGAAATCCGAGTTTTTTTTTAATTAATTTCGAGAAACCTTTTTGGGGTAAGCCCCCGCAGTGTCCAAGACCGCTTCCTGGATCCGCCAGTTGTGAATAAGTCACGGTCGATACCGAGCTTCGGCGGGACCAGGCGCTGTATACGTTATTCTTTCAATGAAGAGGTGGACAGACACCTAGCCCCACATCCATCCATGCTATGCCCTTCCTTCTGTGGGTGAAGCACTAAAGCATCACAGAATCACACAGGACCTACGAGTCGGCGAGGTGGCCGCTTAGGCCGCCGGGTACTGCAGCTCCCTGGAGTTGCCTGGGACCGATGGCAAAACAACAGCTCCGGCGGTGCCCCTATGGGCCGTAGTAATTAGTGAATTCCCGTAATGTAGAGATCATATCCTCAAAGATCATATCCCCATTACCATTTTATATTCCTAAACAGTATGACAGACCAATTATGCTTGCCTACGTTCAGGCATTACCTCTGATGGTCATACGCCCAGTACAACATGTGTTGTCTGTCAAACAACAATCGACGACTGGATCCCTTCTCATCATCTCTTAAGCCATCGGTTGTCAATTCACCCACCCCGTTTCCCTAAAAATAGACGGTCAGATTCGGCCTGGGTCCTTACGACCCCTTTATATTCGCCAGAGACGGGATCGGATCGCCAGGGGCGGATCCAGGAAAACTCCAAGGGGAGGGTCATGAATCGAAGTGGTGCCCCTACCTATACCCAAAATTAAAAACTCAACGGATTTCGTCCACTTCATTTTGGTGGTGCCCCCATTTTCATTTTTTTTATTTTTTTATTTTTAGTCAGTATCTTAACTCTTAGCCACAACCACATTTACCAATTGTAAGCAAGTATATATGAATGTGCTATGTGTATATATGTTGTGGACGCTGAGTAGTGAGTACTTACCAGGAACGTTATCAGGTAAGCAAATCGTTGTCAGTCCGACGAACTTGACCCTGGCGTCTAAAGGGTCTGTCCTTGACACTTCAGGCTTGTCAGGGGCACCAAAGTCCTTCCAGGGACACCACAAACCTGTCAGGGGCACCTACGGCCTTGTAGGAGCGCCACAGGCCCGCCAGGGGCACCACAGGCCTGCCATGAAGCAGGGGCACCACAGGTCTAGCAAGTATACACGACAGGCCTGTCAGGGGCACAACGGGCCTGTTGGGCCCATGAGCACCCCTAGGGGCAGGGGCACCACAGTCCTTCCAGGGACACCGCAGGCCTGTGAGGGGCACCAGCGGCCTAGCAGGGGCACCAGTCAACACAGGCCTGCCAGGGGCACCACAGACCTGCCAGGGGCACCAGAGGCCTGCCAGGAGCACCACCGACCTCGCAGGGGTAACTTGGGCCTGTCAGGGCCCAGGGGCACCACGGGCCTGTCGAGGGGCACTTCAGGCTTTTCAGGGGCACCATAGTCCTCTCCGGGCGCAGGGGTAGCAGGGGCACCAGAGGCCTGCCAGGGGCACTACAGGCCTAGCAAGGGCACCACTGGTCTATCAGGGGCACCACGAGCCTGTCCTAGCCAGGCATCTCAGGCTTGTCAAGGCCCAGGGGCACCACAGGTCTGTGAGGGGCACCAGCGACCTAGCAGGGGCACCAGTCAACACAGGTCTGCCAGGGGCGCCACAGACCTGCCAGGGGCACCACAGACCTGACAGGGGCACCACAGACCTGCCAGGGGCACCAGAGGTCTGCCAGGGGCACCACCGGCCTCGCAGGGGCACCTTGGGCCTGCCGAGGGGCACTTCAGACTTTTCAGGGACACCAGTCCTCTCCGGGCGCAGTGGTACCAGCGGCTTAGCAAGGGCACCAGAGGCCTGCCAGGGGCACCAGCGGCCTAGCAAGGGCACCAGAGGCCTGCCAGGGGCACCACAGGCCTAACAAGGGCACCACGGGCCTGTCAGGGGCACCTTAGGCTTGTCAGGGCCCAGGGACACCACAGTCCTTCCAAGGGCACCGCAAGCCTGTCAGGGGCACCAGAGGCCTGCCAGGGGCACCACAGGCCTAGCAAGGGCACCACTGGCCTGTCAGGGGCACCTCAGGCTTGTCAGGGCCCATGGGGCACCACAGTCCTTCCAGGGGCATTACAAGCCTGTCAGGGGCACCAGAGGCCTAGCAAGGGCACCACAGTCCTGCCATGGACACCACAGGCCTGCCAGGGGCACCACCAGCCTTGCAGGGGCGCCTCAGGCCTGTCAGGGGCACCACGTGCCTGCCGGGGACACTTCAGGCTTGTCAAGGGCGTTACAGTCCTGTCAGGGCCCAGGGGCACCAGGCCCGTGGTGTCCCTGCTAGGCCTGTGGTGCCCCTGGCGGTCCTGTGGTGCCCCTGTCAGGACTGTGATACCCCTGATAGGCCGGTGGTGCCCCTGGCAGGTCTTTGGGCCCCCGGGCCTCAAGGGGGGGGCCATGACCCATGTGACCCCCCCCTTGGATCCGCCCCTGCGGATCGCCGTTATTGCACCCGTCTTTAATACTATGACAGCTTCGACCACGGACGTCGGACGGGGTGATCGTTCCACGAATGTACGCACCATCCAGGCCTAGGATGCATCGAGGTTTAAAAGAATGCAGTCTGTAGATCAATCAACATAACAATGGTGGTATGCAACCACATTAAAATATCTCCCCGGCTCCCGCAACGCTCCAACGCCCCTCCGTTATGCATTCGCCTTGTGTGTCCGCCGAGCCGGCTTGCCTCCAATGACGTCATCGGCCGGCCGGCGGCGTTCAAGGTCAAATGGCTGGTGTCCTTACCTGGAGTTCTATAGCCTTGGGCTGGAGAGTGACCGCAGACCAGCACTGGACGGCCTCGCCGCCGGGTGCTCCGGCGGGTCTGGCCGAGAGAGGCGAGCAAGCGGATGCGTTAGGAATCTAACGAATGTGAGGGCAGCGCGATGGTCTAATGATGGCTGTGCTTTCATGCGCCGTGTAAATTGTAGACTGAGTGCTATGAGCTATCAAAGGATTATCTGGTGTTTCAACAGGGGTCGCTGACCTAAAAATTAAGATGGTTGCTCTTGATACGATTGAATGCTTGGTGATATGATGATTAGCGCAAGAGAAATATTTAATCGAATTATGACCGGTTATTTTTTGATAAAGCAAAAACTTTTTTTCATTTTTTTTTGGCATTAACGGGAAAGCGTTAAGCCATATCTACTGAAAATCTTAACCTGCGCCGGGCCGGGGGGGGGGGGGCGATTTGCGCCCCCCCCCAGGTTTTTCGCAGATAGCCGAAAAACGGCGGCGTGCAGCGCCACCAAATTTTGCATACCTGTTTTTCCATCTATTGCGCATACTGTGTGCGAATTTTGACCTTATATGACTTAAGGTCAGGTCAACAGGTCGGTTTGAGTGACCTAACGTCACAAAAAGTTTGAACTTGCACCAAAGCTACAACTGTTGACCGATCGATATGAAACTTTCAGGAGTTAATAAGGGTGACAATATCCACAAATGTATGTCTCGGATTTTTTTATCTATGACCTGAGGTCAGGTCAATCTCACAACCTCCCCATTATAAGTCAATGGGATAAATTTCAACTTCATCTGAATGCCACCCGATCCACACAATATATTCAGGATCATGGTGTTGCAGGTCCCTGGTGGTCATTCTACCGAAAGATGTCACCGGTGACCTTTGGAAGGTGTCGCTACGTCATCCTAGGTCACCTGAGGTCACCAGCGGGGGTTTTCTGCAATAACTTTTGAGTGAATAGAAATAGAGACTCCGTTCGACGTTTATCATGTTTGTCTGATCAATGCGGATCGAATGATATGCAACATGACCTATTTCAGTCAGGTCATGACCTTGACCTTAGGTCAAATTTTCAACCTGACCTTTCGAGGTCACATGATATAGCTTTCGATGCGCTTTGACAAGCTAAGAACGATGACGTTCGAATCGATCCTTTATCTTGTCTGGATCAAAAGCTATTTAAGAAAAAGTATCAGAAGTAAAAACGTTTTTTATCGCTCTTTCGAACGCCGCCTACCGCTTGTCTCTACGACGCTCAGGAGTCGAGTTAGACGGGGGGGGGGGCGTAAAACCGCCCCCTCCTAAAACAACCTCCTAAACCAACCCTCCTAAAGATTTCTGCAACCGTTCTACCCTCATCACTCAACTGAATAATTCTCCCCTTTTCAAAAACGGTGCAGTGATACGGCATCTCAAACCTAGAGCGACTACACTCAAGTTCAAGCTAACGGTCTCCACTCTCCAATTCAGATACCTATCGAAACCTTTCCGCGACCCGGTGCTGTGGCTCAATCAGTGGGCCAGCTGGCCGCAGACCATACCCGCAGGGCATGAACCTTTGACCATATTAGGTCAACACGCCGTGGCCCCAGCCCGCTCGCCAGGTCCGCGCTCATTGGCCGACGCGGCAACCGCACAACCTGTCCCCTCCCCTCCGTAGTACTCGCAGCGGCCGGCGGATTCAGCCAAGTTACCGACCTGCCCAGCGTGGAGAGGGCCGGCCGGGAAAGATACATATTTGACCGACTATACAGTATGTCTAAAAAGAATGTACCGTCGCCACTACGTGGCGCTGGTGTCGCGAGCCGGTAGTTGGCTGAATCCGCACCAGACCACACATTCCCAAGCGGTAGGTGACAGCTGCGCAGCGGCCGGTAGTAGCGTAAGCCCGAACCTTCGTGACACGACCCGGGGGGGGGGGGGGGAGGAGGGAGAGAGGGAGGGGATCGGGCGGGGCAGCGCGTGTAGGGAGGGGTGCTCCGGCAAGCTGGCAGTTGTCGCGGCCAAAGGTCAAGGGGTCACACCAAGCGAACGGACGCTGATGTGGGTTCGTGGGGATCGTGAACTTGTGTGTGGAAGGTGCGTCTTGCGATGCACGGGTGATACGCCAAGGGTCTAAGCCAAATGATTCAGTGGAGAGCTGAAGAAAAACACCTGGTCAACTACGGCGAATAATGGTGCTGAAAATCGAAAGTATGGGTCAATGCAAGCCTTCATGATTATAAACAACTTTTCTGAGGACGCAAATGCCAGCATTGAATAACTAGTAACATATATCCGGATCTAACATATACACCCGTAACACACCCGTTATATCCGGATCTAAATTAGCAATGATTTATAATTACATGCCAAACAAATAGCGCTGCAAAACCCACCTACAGTAATCCACCTAGTAAATTGTCAAGTCGGATTCATACCGACTTGAATTGAACTATCCTAAATTAAATTGTAAATTAACTTTCTAACACTGACGTTCTTATCATATGATAAGTATGGGGTTAACCAAGATTCAGCATCGGTAATAATACTAAGTGCTCGAGCGAGGAACATATTGAATATAATTAGATAAATAAAAGAAGTTGACCTTTTCCTCGACATCAAAAATGTAAAAAGCCGAATAATATATTTAAAAAAAAACGGTGAGCTTTCGGCCACTGGCCTTTATCAAACCAACGTGATAACAATGTTAAAAGACGATCCTGTGAATAATCTGGCTGCCATTTTTCAAAAACCGAAGATCGTGATATTTTAGAAAAGGCGCTACTCATAAGGGCAAACTATTTGATCGATCGATTGTCTACATAGTGTCCGATGTACGTAACATACATAATATACAATTGTACACGTATATCCAATTGTCTGGATCGTTTTGAGCGCAAAGCGTTAGAAAACCTGGATCAGAAACCGTCCTTTTTGGTTCGGTACATTGACGATTACGCAGGCGTGTGGACCCATGGAGAGCAGGCTTTAGTAGATTTTCTGTCGCATTTAAACTCGCTTCATCCGACACTCCGCTTTACCATGGAGCATTCCGGTACAAAGTCGCGTGTGGCCTTCCTAGATACCTTAGTGACAGTAGTGACCCAGGGCCAGGTTACGAAGATTGAAACCGAACTTTACATAAAACCTACGAACTCAGGGATCATCCTGCACTATAAATCAGCCCACCCGAAGTCTACTAAACAAAACATAGTCCGTAGTCAGTTTCGGCGAGCGATCAGGAACTCTTCGAGCAGTGCTAAAGAGAGGGCGAGTATAGACAAGATTTGGACATTGTTGGTTCAAAATGGGTACCCAGAGAAAGTTCTTAGAAGGCTCTTGTGGGAGGTCAAACAGCAAGGGTCCAGATCCAGGATGGGTAAAGTTAGTCGAGACAAGGGCGAAGATGGCTTCTTATGTTTACCGTACATAGATGAAGAACTGCTATGCAAAATTCAAAGTAAAGTTAGGAAATCTGGCTTAGCTGTCAGGATAGCATGGAGGAACCCCCAAAAGCTACGAAACAAACTGGTTAGATCATCACTATCTAAACCTATCTGCCCTGGAGGCCCACGATGCAACATGTGTAAATCAGATTTTTCAGGTGATTGTACACAGAAGAACGTCGTCTACAGGCTAAATTGTAAGTTGTGTGAAGGAAAGGGTGACGACGGCACATATATTGGCGAGACAAAACGACCTGTTCGACTAAGATTTAACGAACATTTACGAGACGCCTTGAGCGCATCCGAAGGGACCCCGATGGGAGACCACTTCCGTGAGCACCACCCCGGCGCGCCGCTAAACAAATCATCCCTTCCTCTTCAGGTTCGCGTCCTTTATCGCTCCAAAGACCACCCGGACAGAAAAATCGCAGAATCCCTACTTATAAAAGCAAACCGCCCGCACATAAACTCAAATCTTTCGTCGTGGCCAATCATGTAAGCGCCTGTATCATGTGTATCTTGTGAGCGTGTAGCCTTTTCAACTCAATCGATTAATATGTGTATGTGTATATTATTTTGTTATGTGTGTGATGTACATCGGCGTTAGTGTACATACCTTCCATACGATGTGTGTTTGACAGCTACGTGTACAATTGTATATTATGTATGTTACGTACATCGGACACTATGTAGACAATCGATCGATCAAATAGTTTGCCCTTATGAGTAGCGCCTTTTCTAAAATATCACGATCTTCGGTTTTTGAAAAATGGCAGCCAGATTATTCACAGGATCGTCTTTTAACATTGTTATCACGTTGGTTTGATAAAGGCCAGTGGCCGAAAGCTCACCGTTTTTTTAAAATATATTATTCGGCTTTTTACATTTTTGATGTCGAGGAAAAGGTCAACTTCTTTTATTTATCTAATTAAGATTCAGCATCTTCCGCGCTCAAACAATCACCCGTAAGGTTAGAACATTAATGGCCAGGGAAAAACAAGGTCGGGATTTGATTAACCTCGCAAAATGGTCACAGGGGAAGGCGGCTCGGTGGTATTACGTTTGTCATGCTCAGCCGCGCCAAATAGTAGAAATATGCACAGTTGATACAAAAAATATATACATTTTTCCTGGAAAGACCATTGTGAGGCCATAGGGTCAACTTATAAGACAAAACCCTTTTGGCTCATCTGTTTTTCGTCAATAACTCCCGATCAACTAAAGCTACCGAGTCGATAAAGCCACTAATGGACATGGAAAGACCTGCCGAATCGATTGATATGCAATATGACCTCCTTTGACCAGCTTCGTGACCTGACGGGCTGTGACCTGACCCGGACCCAAGGTTAACACCTTAACCCTCGCCCGTAAACGGCGATCTGCCACCTTCGCCCATGCAGGGGGGGTTGGTGCGACCCCCCCCCCCTTGGCGTTTGAAAACGGAGCGTCGTAGAGCTTAGCGGAAAAGACTAACGGATTGCTCTCGCCGAGATATCGCGATTGGTGGTATATTTTTTGGTCCTAGGTCAACATTTGACCTACTTTTGACCGGTCAAAGGTCAAATTTTCGGAAAAATAGACTTTTTTCAACTTTCCGCGGCGATTGCGGCAAAACGGTGGGAGATATCGACTTGAAACCTTCACTATCGTGTTCCTTGATCAATTCTCTATCGTTTGGTATGTATTTCGTTTCCCTAGCTCTAAAAATGGCGCGTTGGGAGCGCCGGAAGTCGGCAAGGTCACAGTCGGCGGCAGAAATTCGAAAAATCAAAATTTAAATTTTTTGAAATCTGATTGTATTTTTGGATTTGGAAGGTCCATTTGCTCCCTATAGAAGCTAATATTGCTGCATATTCCCATTGAGGTGACAAGAATTAGCAAAATAGTGGTTCGGGCGCTTTTCAAAAATAGTACCGGACGCTGTTTCTCTTGTGACGTCATAGCTCCGTGACCTGACCTGACCCGGTCAAGTTTCTTATACCATATGATAGCCAATACTTGCCCCAACATGCATGGGAAGTTTCATCACGATCCATCAACCGATGTCCGTACCACCGGCAGGAAACCTCGGGCGTTGGCACTCAGTTTGTGAAAATCCGGCCGGAGGCTGTTCCCTTTGTGACGTCATAACTCCGTGACCTGACATGACCCGGTCAAATTTTTTTTTTTATCAAAAGATGCGCAAGGTTTGCCCCATAAGGTACCCAAAATTTGGAGGCGCTGCGCGCCGCCGTTTTTGCACTATTTCCGAAAAACCTCAGGGGGGGGGGGTTGCACCAACCCCCCCCCTACATGGGCGAGGGTTAAGTTGATCTCACCCGAAGAAAAAGTATGCCATTCGACACGCCTGAGCTAGACAAACACGATGCTGCTAAAATCGCGGATCTGCGATCATTTTTAGCGAAGTTATCTACCAAAAAACCGAACCTGTGTCTTGGACCACTTGACCTGACCTCAGAAGTCATCGGCTGACCATAGTCCTTAAAATCGGAGACCAATCGCTGCATTTCGTAACGACGGACACGATCGTTTCTTTCGTGAGGCTCTAGCTCAATTAGGGGCGAATCGGCGAAGGGGGTTGTTCCCTCACTTCCAACCCCCCAATGCCCCCTCGGTATTCAGAAATCCTGAAACCTGGTGAGGGTTAAAACGTTGCTCCTGAATGAGGAAGAAATGTAAAAGTCAAAGCTCTATAGGCGTCCTGTAAAAATGGCCATAATAAATAAATTGGTTAGGGATAAGATGCTTTTTAAACGATTTTCTCATATAAAATCGGGTGCTGGGACCAATCTCATGAACGCTTTAGAATGGACAGGGCGTCACTGGCTAAAGTTTGGGTGCAGAAAACGGCTATTAACCCTCGCCGGCACAGGGGGGGGGGGGGGGCTGATGCAACCCCCCCTAAGATTTTTCGCGAATAACTCGCGTAAAAAGCGGCCGATCGCGACGAAACTTTCAGTACCCTCGCATTGATCAATTCTACACGTTCCCTGAAAATTTCATGACCCTGACCCCAATGACCTTTGACCTGTGACCCCTTTTCCGTGACCATGTTTGGCCGAAATCGCGATTCGGCGTATGTCGGCTCGCATTAGCCGCGCGTTTGCAAGCTTTTCGTGGTTTCAAACGTTCAAACATGTGATTTTATGTTGCTCCCATACATTAGGGTGGGTGTCAAGGTCACCTGAAGGTCAGGTCAGGTCATTGACCTTTGGTGACCTCGGGTGACCTCGGTTCACTTTTTCGAGTTTTACATGTTTCTATGCTAGTTTTTGGAGCTGAATTCGAACTTAGCAACCATTTGAACATTTACGAAGTAGTTTTGGTGCCTTCGTAACATGTTACGAAGCTGTCAGAGGCGGTTGACACGTATTACGAATACCAGTCACAACCCCTACCGGTTGACCTGACCTGACCTGACCCGACCTGGACTAAATGCTTAAAAACATCATCTCTGATCAAAACTAACACGATATTCGTGATCAGCACCCCGGAAAACCTCATAGCAGCCACACTTTACGACTTTCTAACAGGTCCCGATTTTCCCGGTTTTCGGGTCATTGACCTGACCTGGAAGGTCACCCGATGACCTAGGACCTTAAAATTGGGTATCACCGGCTTCCTCTCGTGACGGGCAACACGCTCGTTTTTTCCGCGAAGCTCTAGCTCGATCAGGGGCCAAACGCGAGGGGGGGTCGTACCACCCCCCCCCCCTTGTGTCGTCGAAGGACGCGAAATGGCCTGTGCCGGCGAGGGTTAAATGCAGAATGGTTTTCACACATTTCAGTCAATTGTATATTAACGGTCCCAGTGGCCGAACTAAAAAAGTTCGGTAGTGATTTGCATCTGTTACGCCCTAAGAAACTACACCATCTGTTGAAGTGGGCGGCCTTATTTGAATGGGAGGGCGCATTATGCACCAATCGTGTGCTTCCGTTTGTTTTGGACTGCATTTTACCACATCCACTGCTGTGGTAAAATGCAGTGAATACGACATTATCTAATGCCGTGAATACGACAGCATTTCATTTATAAGATTGGGGCAATGGAGTCGCGCCCCGCGAGCTCGGTTTTCCGCTCGGCCGCTACGGGCCGAGGAAGTCGATCTTCGCCTGAGGGCAGGACGGAGGTCAGCGAGGGAGCGCGGGGTCAGCCAGGTATGGCCCAGTGCCGAACGAGTTCCGCTCCCTCCCCTCTCTTCCCCTCTTCTCCCCTCCCCACCTCGGTATAGATGGGGAGGGACCGAACTGCCAATGACATGCGAGCGGTCAAGGCCGCTCGCGCCACAGCGACCCTGGCGGCCGGGTGCCGCAACTGGGATTCAGCCAAGTTACCGATTCGCCTCCTGTGGGAGAGCCAAACCAGGGGACATACTTTTTAGATATACTGTACACCAAATTTTCAGCTGTGCTGAAGTCCACGGCGGCTGGTGCAGGTCGTGAGGACGGCTCTCCTCGGCAGCGCTGATAGAGTGCACGGCCTATCGTCTCTGCGACGTCTAAAGGATGGGATATGTCCGTGTTGTTCACTCTTAAAACCGGAAGCGGAACAGAGCTGAACCGGCCTTCAATGCGCTTCATGCGTGCCCATATCTGGGTCGTAGGAGTAAAACGGTTTAAGGAACTCACGTACGTGCGCCATGAAACAGCCTTTGCCTCTTTTAAAACGCGACGGGCAAAAGCCCGCGCTTTCTTAAAAGCGATGAGGTTCTCAGTAGTACTACTCCGGTCAAACTTTCTAAAAGCGCGCTTCCTGGCACGAATCGCATCTCCGCATTCCTTGGTCCACCACGGGACCGGAGGACGACGAGGCTGACTCGACGTCTTGGGTATGCACCCGTTTGCGGAGTCAATGAGTAAAGATGTAAAATCATCTGTGGACATCACAGAGGCGTCGGCTCTGGATAAAACCGTGGCCTCTACGGCGGCCTGGAATTCGCCCCAGTCGGCCTTCCGAACATTCCACCTAGGTGGACGGTTGCCTGACACTGGGGACTCCTGGTGCTCCAGCCACACTGGGAAATGGTCGCTCCCGAGTGGGTCGTCATGGACGGACCAGGTAAAAAGCTGAGCTAGCCGCGGACTGGCTAAGCTCAGGTCCAGAGCCGATGTTTGACCGGAGGGCGTGGTAAAATGGGTGCGCTTTCCTGTATTTAAAATACAGAGCGCCTCATCGCGGATAAAAGATTCTAAAATTCGACCACGAGTGCCAGTCGTGTCGCATCCCCACACCAAGCTATGCGCGTTAAAATCGCCGACTACCAGGACCGGAGGTGGAAGCTCATCGACAAGTCGATGCAGTTCAACCACCGGGAGCGCTATACCTGGTGGAAGGTATAAAGAACAAACTGTCAGCTCCCGGTGGTTGAAATCAACTCTAGCGGCTACCGCCTGCAGAGGAGTCTGCAGCGGAACCTGACGTGCGGGCACACTGTGGTGCACTGCCAAAAGTACACCTCCATGGGCAATGGTCGGGGTGTCTAAGTCTCTTCTAAAAACAGAGTAGCCCTTGATCGCAAGGGTAACGTTTGGCGCTAGCTTGGTCTCCTGGAGACCTAAAACAAGGGGTGTGCGCCAACGGATAAGAGACTGTAGGTCCTGGTAGTTGGCCCGGAGGCCTCTACAGTTCCACTGTAGAATAAAAGGCGTGGTTAAAAAGGCGCAAAAAGGGCGCGTATAACATGAGGCAAAGGCGCACACAGATACCTGACTGACCACAAAAAAAGGTAAAAAGCACCGAGAGAAATGCACCTGGTAAAAAAGCGCAATAGCGCGAAAAAGATAAAAGGATAAAAGAGGAAATGACTAGACTGAAAGACTAGACTAGGTCCTCTAACTCCGAGGAGGCGCTCCCCCCGTAGCGGATACGGGGGTGCCCTGAGCCCTCTCGGTGAAGCCTCCCTTCAGCAGAGGCAGATCGGGCATGGCTCGGGCCCGGCTGGGGCCTTTTCGACCGGGGGGCGTCGCCCTCCGAAGGTGACCAGCTCGGGGGCGTCTGCCGCTTGGCGAGGCGCCCTGGAGCCGCGGAGGGCTGTTGCCGCCCCGACGGGGATGTCGAGGCGGCGGCCTGTGTCCTCGACACAGGCGTCTCTGGCAGCGGCGGTGGTGGCCGCCGCTGCGGAGGTGGAGGAGGCGGCGGGGGACCCATGATGGGCCGAGTCCCCGCCTCAGGTGTCTCCGGGGTGTCAGCGGCAACAGCCGCATTGGCACTCCCGGAGGCGGAGTCGGCAGACGAGGCTTCCTTAGCCTCGAGGGCCTTCTGGACGAGGCGAGCCCTCCTCGCCTCTCGTGCCTTCCTCTCCTCCTCCCCCCGCCGCAGCGCCTCCTGCACCGCCGTGGGCGGTCGGGGGCGCGGCGGGGTGGGTGGCGCCTTACCCTGCGCCGGGGGGCGCCGACCACCCTGTCGGCGCTGGACGACGGCCCAGCCGTCTCCATCACCGTTCGCGGCTGGAGCGGGACTGGGTGGACCCCACACTGACTCTTGAGCAGCCTGCTCTGTGTTGCTCGGCGGCGCACGAGGCGCCGTGGTGTCCGCTGAGTCACCAGTGGCTACGACGGTGAGGCCGAATCGTTTGAGAAGCTGCACGAGCTGTGCTACACTCATCTGGGAGGCATCGGTAGAGTTTGTGACTCTCACCTTCTGGGCATACGAGGTCTTCGGGTGACTCTGGTTGTACACCTCCCGGGCCTCTTTGAAAGACAAATTTCTGGTAGCCTTGATGGTCATGATCTCTTTCTCCTTGACGTATGCAGGGCAAGACCTATCATACGCGGAGTGCGGCGTCTGCCCCTCTCCGCAGTTGACGCATCGGGGGGGTCTCCGAGTCACAGGTTTCGTCAGTGTGGTCCTGCAAAGCACACTTGGAGCACGTGGGTCTTCCTCGGCAGTTGTCCTTTGTGTGGCCGAAACGTTGGCAGCGGAAGCAGCGCATCGGCGCTGGGACGAAAGGCCGCACGCGAACCTTCACGTAGCCCACACGAATCTCACTCGGCAAGTCAGTGGAGTCAAACGTCAGAATGATGTTGTTGGTCGAGACCGTGCCTCTCTTCGCCATGATGCGGCGAGCCGCTGTCACGCCGAAATCGGCGAGCCCGTCCGCAATGTCCTCGTCGCTCACTCCCCTCAGGTCGAAACAGTTAATGACCCCTCGCGAGCAGTTCTTAGAGCGGTGGGGCTCCACTGTAAGCGGGATGGAGACGAGCCTCCGGCCGGATGCCCGTCCCTCGGAGAATACGAAGCGAGTAGCGTCCAACGCTTTCGCCGCCTCCTCGCTTTTCTTGAATTCGACCTCCAGCGCGCCATCACGCATCCGGTCACAACGAACGATCGAACCAAACCGGTCGCAGCCATCCTTCCGCTGGAAGGGCGTCAAGGAGCTCAGCTCCCTGTCGGCGCTCCGGAAGATGAGGATTTTTGGATTTTTGGGTCTTGGATCGTGCAGCGTTCGCCCGTCGGCCGAGGCCGGCGGGCGAGAGTCGGCCGAAGCCGAAGGATTGGTAAGAGTGGGGGAAGGGGGGTTGGTCGAGTTATCCATGCGAGTGTGCTTGGTCTCCGCCAGCTCGGCCGCCGACGCTCCGCAACGGCGCCGCTACAAGGCCTGGGACGGCCGAGCTGACTGTACGGGACTTGGCGGCACCTTCCGAGGGGGAGAGAGAGGCTCACCACCCCCCACGGTCGGATACCGCCTCCTCCCTTGACGCCTCGCCGAGTCACCGCCAGGGGCAGCGACAGATCAGCCCCACCGACGGAGGACGAGCACAAGTGCCCGAACCCCGCCGGCGACACCTCTCCGACACCACCCCCGGCGGCATCACGACTGGGAATGGCTCCTCAAGTGCGGCGCCCCACTGAGTGTCCCGCCCTTACAGAACTCAGGGCCAAAGAGGCGTGTTGCCCAGCCACCGCGACTGGCTCCGCACGGTGGGGGGCTCAACCTCCAGGATCCCGTTGTCCTGGGGTACGGGTCGGCTCGCCTAGCCTAGTAAAACCGGCTGGTACCCGAGGGGACGCCACTCCCCTTACACTAGCCCAACTCGGCTGTGTTCCTGCGGGTGCAAAAACAACGAAAAAGGGGTAGTAAAGGAATCAAAAGGCTGTGATCGAACGAAACGCGGACATCCGGTGAGAAGCAGAGCAAAAGCAAACAAAGACCGCTCAAGAGAAACAAAACCACAAAACCAAGAAAAGTCGGGCCGTACCGTCTGTCCTTCCAGCGATCAAAGGAAGTTGTAAGCAAGCACAGGTCAAGCTGGGGCCGAGGGGGCGCTACTCCCCTTGCTGGCCGAGGCCAGGGCCGCCGCGGGGCGAGGGCCCAAGGAACCCAGACCAACAGCGACCCGGGCCACTGCCAACCCCCTGCGGGGCCAATCCTGCAGACAATCCATCCAGTATGCAAGGCAAGTCCAGGTCAAACGCGCGTCAAGCTGGGGCCGAGGGGGCGCTACTCCCCTTACTGGCCGAAGTCACAGCCGCCGCACAGCCGGAGCCAGATGACCCCGGCTAAGCAGCAGCTCTGACCACGGTCAGCCCCCTGCGGGGGTAGGAAGAGTTCCGTCAGCCGGGTAGCGGAAATCGTTATCGCGAAGCGCAGTGCTAAAGAGAGGCGAATCCACAAGGAAACTGGCAAAGAGGCTGACTGCCAGCGATAATCCAGTCTCGCAAGTCGACAATCCATCGGTACCTGAGGATGTTTCTAAAGCTGGAGGCCATCAAGCCACGTCTCCAGCCTAAAACTTATGCTGAACATGTCTAGAGCTATCTTTCAACAGGACGGCACCCAAGCCCATCGAGCTAGAATAACGCAGGAGTGGTGTCGATCGCACTTCCCGGCATTCTAGGAGAAGGACAAATGACCGAAGAATAGCCCTGGCCTGTCGTCAATAGACAAACTGTGGGTGATCTTCCGGGAAAAGGTGAACACAATGGCACAAGGAATGTCCGAAGGCACACTGCCCAGGAACGTCCGATCTGCCTGGTCCAAGATCAGTCCACAAAATCTGGACAACTTGATGTCTGACATGCCGAACCGTATGCTTGCCTGTATTAGGGAGAGGTGGGGATACTTACATATGTAAATACTGCGTAACTCTCATGTTTGTTATTTTCATGCAATGGGCGCTGGAAAGGTGTGGCATTGATTTTGGGACACCCTGTACAAGCATGTGTCATTTTTAAATGTCCAGTGTTTATTTTCCTAGTTATAGCAGAAGATAATAGTATCAGTTTTTTTCTGGACTCCCTGTATATAAGATTTGCATGCCATGCCGATCTACTTTCGACCTACGCCATGTCGACAAAGACCTCTGGTGACGTGACCTTTGACCTGACTTAAAAACTGACCATAACTGTTTTTCGTTCTTGTTTTCGACGTTCTTTCGAATGCCGTCGTTCGAATGCCGTCTACCCCGTGTCGCTACGTGGCCCAGGGATCGAGCTAGAAGGGGGGAGGGGGGTGTTCAAACACCCCACTTCCCCAGCAGGGCGTAGAAATTAAAGACCCTCAGCGAGTCGCGGGTTAATAAGAGCCCAACAGGTGTGAAACAGGTAATAACTTAAAAATAGCCGAAAATTGATAAACAGCGTTTATTGGGCAATGGCAATATTTGTGCTTGCACAATGCACATGAACACCATCACACTACGGAACATGTAGAAGGTATCGGTTAATAGACATATGTCCTGATGGTACGTCAGTACATTCTCCTATAGAACAACGCTACTTTTATTTCAGCTTTTGGCGGCACATACTCTGCCGACAGCGACCCGACAACAACACCCAGTCAGGCTTGTAGGTCCAGACAGTTTGTACGTCGTATTCGTAGCTAACAGTAGCCGCGTTTACAAAGGATGGATAGAGAGTTGTAAGATAAACATGCCACGCCGATCTACTTTTAACCGGCGCCTTGTCGACAAAGGCTGCGCAGAACATACGAAATGCCACGAATGCGAGAGTGAGTCGTAACAAAAAAAAAAGAATAGGCATTGTCACTCAATGTAGCCGGATACTCTTCACAAATTACAGCGCTACGACGCTGTACCCAACAGCGACACTCCTTAACTCCTATGTGGAGGCGTTTAAAACACAACTACTGAATCATTGTGTGCTAGCATAAAGAAACCATATGTGACACGAGTAGCCACGAAGCTCACAAACGAGAACCACAGCTACACCTTTTTACGGCCAAATATAGACATAGTGCACGCAGTCAGCTATAGTGCCACCGATTTCGACAGATCGCCAAGCGCCATAGACAGACCATGGCAATTTGTCGGAATCGCCCGCACTATTACTGAAATGTACACACTGCCGCCCTAAATTTGGCGTAAAAAGGTGTATAACACTAATATCAAACGTACAACGGCGGCCGGTCATGCACTAGTCGACATATCTCAGCATTGCATTTCGCCAATCAAACCATTTACCGCATCGGTCATACCTGTGCAATTCTCAAAACTGTGTACCATTTACAACCGACTTTTTGTGTCAAACTACCGAACCGTTAGAGTAGTGGCAGCAGTACGGCCAGTCTTCGTGTGGGTCCGCATGTGTCTGATAAGCTTTGGCTCGTTGAGCGAACCGGGCCTGGCAGTGTGAGCAGCCGTACGGCCGCTCCCCAGTGTGAGTCCGCATGTGTGAGTCGAGACTTGCCCCTTGAGTGAAGCGTGCCTTGCAGATGGAGCAGCCGTACGGCCTCTCCCCAGTGTGGGTCCGCATGTGCCTGGTTAAACTTCCCCGTAGAGCAAACCGCGCCTGACAGATGGAGCAGCCGTACGGCCGTTCCCCCGTGTGAGTCCGCATGTGTTCGGTGCCGTGTGGATACGCATGTGTCTTGTTAGTGTAAACTGTTGAGTGAACCGTGCCTTGCACATAGAGCAGCCGAGCGGCCTCTCCCCAGTGTGGGTCCGCATGTGCTTTTTAAGGATTGATTGATCAGTGAACCGTGCAGTGCAGATAGAGCAGCCGTACGGCCTCTCCCCAGTGTGTGTACGCATGTGTCTGCTGAGGTTGGACCGCTGAGTGAACCGTGCCTTGCAGATGGAGCAGCCGTACGGATGCTCACCAGTGTGGGTCCGCATGTGTGTGGTGAGTTGGAACCGTGTAGTGAACCGTGCAGTGCAGATAGAGCAGAAGTGCGGCCGTTCCCCAGTGTGGGTACGTACGTGTATGTTGAGGTTTGACCGGGAAGCAAACCGTGCTGCGCAGGTGGAGCAGCCGTACGGCCGCTCCCCAGTGTGGGTTCGCAAGTGTCTGGTAAGGTGTGACCGTTCAGTGAACCGCGCCGTACAGATGAAGCAGGAGTGCGACCGCACCCCAGTGTGAGTCCTACGGTGACGTTTTATGTCTGTGGACCTGTCGGTCGAGTACCGACACCGCTCGCACTTGAACCTCCCGTTCCTGTCGATGTCACTGTGACACCTCTTCACGTGTCCGTCCAGACGTTGCTGTCCCAGACATCGGAAGTCGCAGTGGGGACATTGGACCGAGCCACTGATGCCTGAAGAACAAAAAGAAAGGCCCTTAAACAAGTTGCATGCCAAAGCAGGTCGCACATACACTGGAACAATCACGACGCCCAGAGATGACCCACGCAGCTCGTGGTCGCGTTTCCAGGTCACCTTGGTGAACGCCGTGGGCGGTAGCGGCAATGTAGACGCGACAAGCCATCAGCGCCCATCAGTTGATCCGTTTACCGTTAGAAACACAGCCTTGAGAAACGGAACGTCGAGCTAGTGTAGAAGGGAATAGTTCACTTGCCGTTTATTAAAGGGACCCTTCCACCTTCAAAAAACTTAATGATATGACATCATTTAAAAGCAATAATTTGGTATCTTAAAGGGACCCTCCCACCCTCAAAAAAGTTAATGAATTGGCATGAAAGTGATGTCGCTCGGTTCGGAAAGAGCGAAAACGAATATCTACCAAATTTCACCGAAAAATGTTCACCGGTTTTCAAGATATTAGACTTTTACTTTTGTTTACTTTTTGGGATATCCGCTGTTCCTAGCGACTTTATTTGGAAGCAATAGTTTGGCAGCTGAAAGTGCGGCACTTGTTGCGCGCAAAGCAGCGTATACCACCGCGTGCTACAAAACGTTTTAGTCAAACATTTAAAAATCGTTAGATCTGTGCTGACGTCACACATTCAGAGGGGTATTCAAAAGCATTAGACCCTCTGAATCCAAATGCTGCAATTTTGAAATTCAATATTTCCGATTTAAGGCATTTCTCGATGTTGCGAGTGCCGAAACCGGTAATTGTGAGCCAGGGACCCCATTTTGGCTATCTCAACTCAAATCTAATGTTAAGGTGGGAGGGTCCCTTTAACCCTCGCATGTGTAGGGGGGGGGGGTCGGAAGGACCCCCGTGGTTTTTCGCGAATAACTCGCGCAAAAAGCGACCGATCGCGACGGAACTTTCAGTACCTTCGAGTTCATCAAGTTTACACCTACTCTGAAAATTTCATGACCCTGACCCAAATGACCTTTGACCTGTGACCTATTTCTCGGGACCATGTTTGGCCGGAATCGCGATTCAGCGTGTCAGCTCACATTATCCACGCGTTTCCAGTCTTTTTGTGACTATAAACGTCCAAACATGTGAAATGATGTTCGTTCCATGCATTACGGTGGGCGTCAAAGTCACCTAAAGGTCAGGTCAGGTCATTGACCTTTGATGACCTTGGTTCACTTTTTCGAGTTTTACATGTTGCTAGGGTAGTTTTCGGGCTGATTTCGAATTTAGCATCCATTTGAACCTTCGCGAAGTAGTTTTAGTGCCTTCGTAACATGTTACGACGCCGTCAGTGCTAGTTGACACTTACTATGTATAGCCGGCAGAACGCTAAATGGTTGACCTGACCTGACCTGACCCGACCTGGCCTAAATGCATGAAGATATCATCTGTGATAAAAACTAACATGAAATTCGTGATCAGCACCCCAGAAACCCCGTTACAGCTTCACTTTACGTAGTTCTAGCAGGTCCCGATTTTCCCGACTTTTGGGTCATTGACCTGACCTGGAAGGTCAACTAATGACCTAGGACCTTAAAATTGGATATCATCGGCTTCCCTTCGTCACGGGCAACACGCTCCTTTTTTCCCGAAACTCTAGCTCAATCAAGGGCCAAACGGCAGGAGGGGGTTCCAACCGACCCCCTCCCCCCTACACATTAGAAGCTGGCAAACGCCGCACACATGCGAGGTTGAAAAGTGCGACAGTTGTTGCGCGCGATACAGTATATACCATTACAGCTTTACAAATGTTCAAAGATAAGATTTAAAAATCGCTAGATCTGCGCTGACGTCCCAAAGTCCAGCGGGGCATTCAAATGCATTAGCCACTTAGAATCTGAAAACTGCAGTCTTTGAAGTTAAATATCTCCGAATTAAAGTATTCCTCGATGTTGTGAGTGTCCAACCCGGTAACTGCATGCCAGGGACCCCCATACCTACGGCTATCTCAACTCAAAACTAATGTAAAGGTGGGATGGTCACTTTAACCCGCGCATGACTGGGAGGGGGGGTGCTCTACAGGGCTCCCTCTCTCTTTTCTGCAATATCTTCTAAACTGCCAGCCGTATCAACACAAAACTTGCTGTATCTTCAACTGAACCAATTTAACTGATTGTCTTCAAATAAAAATTTTCTAGGTACCATATTTCAATCGGAAATGACGTCATGTTCGGCCGATTTTGATGCAAAACATTCGGCTGCGGCAATCGCTTTCAAGGGCCGTTTTTTTTTTTTAGCTAGATCCAACTTCTTTGCATGGAAGGACTCAAAATACACAGCGCTATCCAAGTGCTATCTCGGATTGTCAAAATTTAGAAAATTTCGAATATTATAAATATAAAATTCAAAAATTATATTTTTTAGTTTTTTACCAGTAACTTTTTGAATTTAAAAAAAGGAATATACAGTAGAATCCGCTTAATAAATCCTCGGATAATAAATCCAGCCGCTTATTGTGGCCACTTGAGCTGGTAGTTTAGTGACAAGGTAGTTTGGTGCACTTGACTTTGGTCCACTTGGACTAGGTAGTTTGGTGCAAGAGGCCTCAGAGGCCTCTTGCACCAAACTACCTAGCTAGGTAAAATTGAAAAACCGGTTTCAGAATAAGCTAATCTAATGATGGTAAATTTGTTTGCAATAGCCCAATACATAATCCTACATGAGCTTGCTCAATTTTGCACGCAAATTGTTACATTTGAGACTTGGACTGGGTGTACGA
Organism: Amphibalanus amphitrite; assembly: GCF_019059575.1. NCBI lineage: Eukaryota > Metazoa > Arthropoda > Thecostraca > Balanomorpha > Balanidae > Amphibalanus > Amphibalanus amphitrite. The sequence continues at coordinate 199,402 of NW_024882641.1, read as the reverse complement.
TGCAAAATAATCCAAGCATTGGTGCAAGAGGATTTTGGTGCAAGAGGCCTCAGTTCACGGATTTTCTCCGTAGAAGCCCATGTTAATTAAATCCGCTTAATAAATCCAGCTACTCCGCTTAATAAAGCCACCTGTGAGTCTCGCAGCCCGCGGTGACGTCTTACCCATCGAAGCGTGGTATCTAATCTGCTCCCAATGAACCGCACTGGAGCAGCGGTCTACAGCAGTTGGACTTCCCACAACAGAGAAAGTTTAGGGCATAGATTCAGGGCTATCAAGAGCGCCTTCATCATCAACCATGCACCTCAGAGAAATGCTCCCGGCAAAGGAGGCATGCTCGGCTGTTTAATTTGCATAGCAGGCATGACAGGAGGGTGATCGTGGATGGATATGTTGGCTTGGCTATCACTGACCGTGACAGCTTTGCAGTGTGCGCTGGTCACTTTCAGGGGCTCCACAACGGTCTCAGGATTGGTGGTGGGGGGGGGGGGGAGGTGTCCAACACTAAACCACACACCCTTATATACAGCGGTATATATATATATATATATATGTGCAGCGGTATATATATATATATATATATATATATATATATATATATATATATATATATATATATATATATATATATATATATATATATATATATATATATATATATATATATATATATATATGTTACAGGCAATGTGTGGAATCAGGCATTCTATAGAATGCCTAGGCATTCTATAGAATGCCTGACCGACCAGGCATTCTATAGAATCCCTAGGTATTCTATAGAATCCCTGACTGCTTAGGCATTCTACAGAATGCCTGGCTTAAGCTCCCAGGCATTCTATAGAATGCCTAAGTATTTTGATTGTCCGAAACACACTTCGAAAATTAGGGGTCAGTGGCAGTAATGCTATTTGTTTACCTAATTTTCATTGTTGGCCTAGGCCGGTCGTCACCTCACACCATTTCAGGGCAATGAGCTGAGAGGAAGCGAGGGAGGTATTGGGCTATGCCGACCACCAAATGGTGCGCCGCAAGCAGCAGCTGATCCAATTCCGTTGGCACGGGAGAGCTACGGCGCAAGGCACGCGGGAGAGTCACAGGCCAGCCAGTCGCTTAAACGGTTACCCTCGGAGGATTATGCTGCTACAGATACGAAGCTGCATTAGAAGAGTGTTGGCTGGGAGGGTGGACCGTAGGCTTGAATCGAAAGTGATTGGGAATGACGATGGCTTTGTTCTGATGTTAGAAATGAAGGTGAAAAATACACCAAAGGTCACATTTTATGTCGTCATAAGCACTTCGTGTAACGACTCTCAATATGCATACATGGACATTGGACAGCTCAACCTACACCGTAATGTCAGGGAATAACCTGAATAAATGGTTCATTATTCCACGTCTGGGCGGTGGCCCGGCCGTAACAAGAGCCGGATTAGGTGTTGTTCGATCTCCCCTTCCAGCTTGACTTCTGGGCCATGCGGTATTCGAAAGGTCGTCAAAGACTCAAAATTATGAAATTTTACTTCAGTTCTTCTTTGGCAATGTTCGAAAGGGTGCCATTTCTAAAACAAATAGCTAAGCCATTTTTTAGGTCAGCCCAATTTTTGTCCATTTTTGGCTCGTAGCTGTTTTCTCCAGTTTGACCTTAAATCAATTCCTTAGAAGGCAAACACCTCCAAAATGGACGATTTGTCAATTTTTTCTGTGTAGCTTTTTTACCAAAGGCGTTTCCGATATTGACATTACCACCATCGTCTTTCTAGCGTTAAGATAAATACTCTGTGCTCTCAGAATGAAATCCTGATACAATTTGACCTAATAAGGTCAGATTGAATACCTGACCGGAAAATTTGACTGAATGAACATTTGACTGAATGAACATAAATAGCTGAACGCAAGGTAGCCTGGCAGAAAATAATAATGTTACATGTCGGTCTGTGCTCATAATCTTATACAACATACACTTATATGTTGGAAAGATTCGTGTATTTCCTAGGCATTCTATAGAATGCCTGAAAATCAGGCATTCTTTAGAATGCCTAGGGATTCTATAGAATCCCTGGTGGGTCAGGCATTCTATAGAATACCTAGGGATTCTATAGAATGCCTGGTCGGTCAGGCATTCTATAGAATGCCTAGGCATTCTATAGAATGCCTGATTCCACACATTGCCTGTAACATATATATTTGTAAACTTCGGCAATAAATCTTCTTTTAGACAAAGACCATTAAACGTAATAGCACTTTCACATTTCGAAAGCTTCGTTTGTGTTTTTATTATCTTTTTGACTATTTTCTTGCTGTTTTCGTCAATACGATGTATCAGATCGGCAAAGTTCATGTAAAAATATTCGTTAAAGTTCGACGCGTTTCGAATGTATTATATATTCATTTTCAAGTACACTGTGAGACACTCGTTCAAATAATACGTAGGTACATGGAGACGTTTGAAAAAACAATATACAGGTCACGAGTAAAATCATAAATAACACTTTCAGTTTCAGCGCGCTACTACAACAGTAAATATAATCACGTCACACATAGCGCTAGTCGGGTTGGGTTGCTTGTGTTGTTGTTGTTCTGCGTGTTTGTGGGTGTGATGTGTGCTGCATTGCACCCCAGAGAGCCAGTTTTTCTAGGCGTGCGTTTTTCTGTTCACTGATGCTTGGCGTGTGGTCTCTGATGTGTATGGCCTCTGTGATCTCTACGCGTCTGGGGTCACGGTTGGAGTGGATGATCGACGTGTTTTCTACCAGGTGTTCTCTTGTCAGTCTAATATTTGTGTTTCTCCAGCATGTGTGTCTTGATTGCTCCCTCCTGTTTGTGCATGGTCAGTCGACGAGACAAAGTGGTGCATGTGTATCCAACGTAGCTGATGTGAAAGTGCTGATGTGAAAGTGCTATTACGTTTAATGGTCTTTGTCTAATATATATATATATATATATATATATATATATATATATATATATATATATATATATATATATATATATATATATATATATATATATTATGCGTGTATATTAGGCTGCATTACGGAAGCCAAATTATTTTGGGGTCCGGAGTCCGGACCCCCGCGACCCAACCGATGGTGGAGCCCCTGGTCACTTTTATTGGAATAAATCAAGCAACGAGGAATGCTGGCCTATATGCTTGTATTGCAAGGGGAACAGAGCGTGTGGCTGGGATACATTGTGTAATGAAAATAACTGACTCCGGTTAATAAAGCCACCGCTTAATAAATCCAAAACCACGTGTCACCAAGGTGGATTTATTAAGCGGATTTTACTGTATGTGAAAGAAAACATACCTACTGATTACGGAGCGAGCGAAGCGAGCGGAGTCACGTAGAATAACGGAAATTTCTGAGTATGAGTGGCCGGCCGGCCGGCCGGCCGGCCGGCCGTGGTCACGATTCTGCGTCGCTTATATCTCAGCAACCACTTGACCGATTTACATGCGGTAATTTTTGTAGAGTAGCTTCATTCCTTCTACCAAGTATTGGACTACGAGGGGGTACCCAAAAGTAACGGGAATCGTTCTCTGTAGGCCAAGCCAGTTGTAGCTCGGCATTGCCCTGCTAGGGGCAAACCAGTCTGGCCCCTGGGTGTCACAGTCTCCCATCAGCGCTCCCGTACTTCCCAGCACAAACGCCCTTGTCTGAGTCTCGCAGCACACTGCCGTGTATTGAGCACCGGCACAGCGTCCCGGCCGGACGGCCCAGCCAGCCCCCGGGCATCACGTGATCGTCCCAAGGGGCAGCCAGGTCAACCAGCGCGGCGGACAAACACAGCGCCGCCCCAGGGACGGCTGACACTCCCCCCTCTTGACGATTTTGGCAACAAAATATGCGATCTTGCACAATATTACAAACATTCCATACAATGAAAACACACTAACAACGTGCACGTCAAACACACATGAAGCCAAAACCCCAGTAACTGCACACGCAAGGGAACAATAACTAAACGTCTCGCTGGTAGACTGGCTTCAGGAAACGTACATGAGTGCGACGAGTGCGGCCAGTCTCCGGGTCCAAACATTCTACATGACGACGACCGGCCATTCCCACCACCGTATGCATATGCGACCATGGATGCTCCATTTTCTGAGATACGCCCCTCTGCCGCTCGAAATTGCGAATACGGACGCGATCGCCTGGTTTGTATGTCGGTTCTTTCGCCTTGTGTCTCAAGTCATAATGCCGCTTTTGAAAGGCTTGGGATTCCCGCAGCTGCTCGTTCGCTGCCCTCAGCGTGGCTGCTACGGCCCGCATTCTCTCATGAACGTAGTCCTCAGAATACTTTGGCACGTGCCTCTCAAACAAGTGTGACACAGGTGTGTTAACATGTCTCATGAAATAAAGAAAGTAAGGTGGATAACCATGAGATGAGCAGACCTCTGTGTTTAAAGAAAATACGATAGCAGCCAGATAGGCTTCCCAATCGGTCCCGTCCTATCTGTCCGAAAGGGTCCTCAGCCGCCGTTTAATATCCCTGTGCCGCCTTTCAACTTTCCCCACTGCTTCGTGGTGAAAAGGTACGCCATGCCGGATAGTTACATTCCAAAACCTGCATAAATCCGAAAGCTTCTGACTTTTCATATTTGTCCCAGCATCAGTCTCAATAAAGCGCGGTGGACCGAATGCAAGAAAGTGCCCAGCCAGTGCATCGGTCAGACTTTCGGCAGAGCCCGAGTCCAGGGGATAGTAAACCAAAAAACCCGTAAATTTATCCACGCATGTAAGAACCAGCGTCTTTCCTGTGATTCTACTACTGGGCATGTGCACAATATCCACTACCAAGATATCACCCGGGCCAGCCGCCGGCTGTGGCAGCAGCGGCGGAGGGGCTACGCCCCGGTCATCCTTGCTGCGACTGCATCGTCTGCAACTGATCACGTAATTGTTGCAATCACGTTTCAGTCCTGGGTACCAGATCTGCTGAGATAGCTGCTGAAATAATTTTTCCCCTCCACCGTGCGCGTGATGCGACGTATCGTGGTACTGACGCATGATTTCAAATCGTTTAGCGACCGGCCAAACAATTCTTAGGTCATCATTTGTGCCTCCTCGGCGGCACAGAATACCATCCTCCAGCGAAAATGAATCCACCTTCTCCCGTTTCAAAATCGGAGGGCAAAATTTAGGCCATTTTCCATGTTTCAGTCTGTGGACGACAGCTCGACAGTTCTTGTCGTGTTTTTGATACCACAGTATTTCATCCCTGCTGAGCGACATTGCGGGGACATGACTGACCAAATTCACCCCGGATGGTGAGTCCCTTCGGGCTTCCCCACCGCTGAGGCCGGCGGGGGGCGCAGCAGCAGCAGGCTGCAGCGGCGCAGGACCGTCGGCGACCGGCGCAGCGGTCCCCGGCGGTACCGGAGAGCTTTCTCCAGCGACTTCTGATTGGGAGTTTTCCGGAATTCGCGAGAGCATGTCGACATGCCTCATCGCTCCCGCCGGACGATGCTCCGTCAGAAATCTGAATTGACTGACGTACGCGCGCCACCTCACGATCCGGGGGTTCACCTCCTCTTTACTCTGAAGAATCTGCAGCGCACTCTTACAGTCGCATACCCAAATGAAATCATTGCCAGAAAGGTACTTAAAAAATTTCTTCAGACCTACAATGAAACTCAACAGCTCGAGCTCATAGATGGTCCACTTTCTTTGAGCCTTACTATATTTACCTCCGTTGAACGCAATAACTTTCTCAGTGCCTCCTTGAATCTGGCAAAGGACCTGTCCTGATCCTACTGTACTACTGTCTGTGTATAGAATGAACTTGTCCTTTTCCTGCCGTGTAGGATACGCCAGTACGCGGTCGGACAGCAAACATTCTCGCAGAGAGTGAAACGCCTGTTCTAGCTCGTCATTCCAATAGAAGGAATCAGAATTGGCCAGTTCGACAAGCGGAGCCGAAATGCTCGAAAATGAGGGAATAAACTTTCTGAACCAGGCATAAAAGCCATAGATGCGCTTTGCCTCTCTCACGCTTGTGGGAGGCTTCAGTTCGGAGATGCAACGCACCCGTTCTGGATCAATAGACACCCCGTCAGGCGTGATCTGGTGTCCCAGATATGACAGCGTTCTCATGCCGATGCTGCATTTATTCGGAGACAGTTTAAGACCGGCACGACTGAGTCTCTCCAGAACAGCATGCAAAAGTTTTAGGTGACTGTCAACGTCCGGACTTGTGAGTAATACATCGTCCGCGTAAATAGATACGCCCTCAAGGTCCCCCAAGATACGATGCATCACCACATGCAGAAAGTATGAAGACTGTGCACAGCCCATGGGCATTCTTTGCGGGTAATACGTCTTCCCGAGCGCATAGAAAGCACAAATTTTCTGCGACTCGTGAGAAAGTCTTAAATTCCAAAATGCGTGTTTAATATCTAACGAACTAGCAATGTTCCATCCCTGCAGTGAATATAAAAAATCGTCAATGCTGGGCAATACAAACTTTTTTGGCAACAGATTCTTGTTGATCTGACGCATATCCTGTACAATCCTAAACTCCGACGCATTTCCTTTTGAGACCAATATAACAGGGGAGTTCCAATCGCACGGCTCTCCCACCGCAATGACCCCGCTAGCCTCCAGCTGCTCTAGCTGCTGTTCCAGCGCTTTCTCTTTTGCCCACGGAACTGGATACGGCTTAGCGAACTGCGGTCTCGTCCCTGGCTGAAGTTCCAAATCAACATCCCCACCCCTGTAACATCCAATGTCAGCGTAGCTCTCCGAAAATACCTCGGGAAATGACTGCAGAAGTGATGCCACCTTCTCACGACATGGCCCTTTTAACTGTTCACCCACCTTGAATTGTCATAATACCTCCTCTGGCTCCTTTCCAACGAATTTGCTATCCCCCGCAGAAACAGCGTTTGTTTCGAAAACATTTCGATCTGATACATTACATTCAACATCCACACCATCCGCTGGCTGTAAATAGCCAACAACGTCTCGCCGGTGCAGGGTGACGAACCGATCAGAGCGATTTCTTACCATCAATGGCATTTCATGAACAGAATACGGTCGAACTAAAGCATCAGTAAATTCTAATTGACCACACTGCTGGCCAGTGAACACATAATCCAAATCAGTCGCCATGGGCTGGTCAGTTTTCACACACAAACACGACACTGATTTCGGCGGTATGCGAACGGGCCTTTTCAGTCTCACTTTCACCTGTCCCGACCCGCCCGAACAGTCCAACACCGCCCCGTGACATTGCAGAAAATCCCAGCCGAAAATACAATCGTGGGTTAGAACCTCCACCACAGTGAACTCAAACGTTACTTCATTATTCTGTCCCGAATCGGCAATTGCTACGGGCAGGCTGCAGGTACCTAAGGCTTTCAACGGGTGTCCAGAAGCCGACACCAACTGGGGAGCCGGCCCCAACGGTCGCTGGGGTGAAATAACTCTAAAGACGCGGCCATCAATCAGAGTTTTCTCGCTCCCAGAATCTAGAAGGCAATCACCGATAACATACCCGCCTATTCGAGCCCTGGTAACCGGCAAAGGGGACGACTCTACCATCTGTACCCGCCCGCGAACCCGTTTGGGCACTGTCTTTTAATGTGGCCGATCCCCCCACACGACCAGCATCGTATGGTACCTGATCGACGTCCAGCTGTCGTGTCGCCGCTGGCTGCCGGTGAAGTCCCTCGGCTACGGCGGGCGCTGGGCTGCTGACCGCCAGGACCCTCATCAGTTGCAGTCCGCCGCCCCGCGCCCGGCGAGGAGCAGCGCCGTCCGGCGCAGTTGTCGACATGTTTTTCACGGCTTGAGCCAGGTGGGCGCTCACGAGACGGCCATCGTCGCTGGGGCCGGCCACGGCGCCTCTCCGGTGGTGAAGCGGATCGACCGCGGCACCGCCAGCACTCGTCTCTGGGCGGCGACCCCCGGCACGACGGAGGCGGTGGCGAGCGAGTCAAGCTCGAGCTCGCACGATGCCTCGGTGATGAAGATTGGGGCGCACGCCCCACGTCCCCGTCGCGGACTGGTGGCTCCAAGCTGCTCCAGCGAACCCGCTGCGAGGTAGTGGTGACCTCGCTCGCCGGCTGCAGGCGCTCCTCCCGGGTTAACTCCGCCACACAGCTGTCGAACGTCACTGCTTTCAGACGAGACAGTAGACGCTTCTCGGCCGGCGACAGCCCCACCAGGAAGTGACGATACAGAGCTGCATTGTAGGCCGGAACAGATATTTTCTTCACCCGTCCATCTTCACCCAGGAAGTCCGGGCACGCCAGTCGAACGAGCCGTTTGATCTTCAGCCCGTACTCCTGCGCCGAGAGCGTACCCTTGACAAGCGTCGCTAAGGCTTGCGCCGCCTGCTCAACAGAGTCCCGGCCGCCACCGAACTGACCCTTCAGCTCGGCCTGTAACACTGAGAGGGTCAGCTCTCCTCGCGCATCTTCCAGAGTGTTGACAGCTTCGAGAGCAGCCCCTTGACACTTTGAAGCAATGATGCAACAAAGCTGGGCCTCTGGGATCCCGCCAAGCGCAGCCAACCGGCAGCACTGACGAAGAAAATCCTCCGGCGGAGAAGAGCCGTCGTAACACGGGAAGTCGCCGATAGACACTCGCAACTGAACACCGTCTTCCATGTTGCAGAAATTCGTCAAAACTCCCAAACCGCTGCCAACATGTCACAGTCTCCCATCAGCGCTCCCGTACTTCCCAGCACAAACGCCCTTGTCTGAGCCTCGCAGCACACTGCCGTGTATTGAGCACCGGCACCGCGTCCCGGCCGGACGGCCCAGCCAGCCCCCGGGCATCACGTGATCGTCCCAAGGGGCAGCCAGGTCAACCAGCGCGGCGGACAAACACAGCGCCGCCCCAGGGACGGCTGACACTGGGACTTAGTCTGCACCGTGAGGTGACGAAATAAAGAGGCGCGGCCGCGTGGCGCACGTATTTACTGAAGCACTCCCGCCCGATCCGTCGTTTTTTTTTATGCATAGCGGAACTGAGCAACAACGCGCATCTGTGAAATTGTGTTTCCTGCTGGGGAAGTCCGCGGCTGAAACGGTTCCAATGCTTCAAGCAGCATACAAATATGCTGCCGTGAGCAAGACGCGGGTTTATGAATGATTTTCGCACTTCAAAAGTGGTCAAATGTTATCCCAAAAGCGTCCCAAAAAAAGCTTGCCAAGTGAAGTCAAATGTCAAGACAATGCTAATTTGTTTTTTCGATGCAAAGGGAAGTGTGCAAAAGGAAATTGTTCCTCCCTGGTCAAACTGCCAATCAGACGTTTTACTTGGACGTTTTGCGGCGTGTGTGAAACACGGTGAGACGAAAACTCCCCGACAGGTGGCGAAGCGGGGAGTGGTGATCTCATCGCGACAGTGTGCCAGCGCACACCGCCTTGAGTGTCAGACAATTTTGGACAAAAAATGCATGACCCCACGGATCCACCCTCCCTATTCACCAGATTTGGCACCCTGTGACCTTTTCCTGGTCCCCAGAATGAAAAAGACCTCAAGGGAAACCATTTCGACGACTTTGATAAGGTAAAAGCAAAAACGACGATGGCTCTGCAAGGCATCACCTTGCAAGAGTTCCAGAGCTGCTTTGAGAGCTGGAAAACGCGTCTGCATAGGTGCATTGTCTCGCAGGGAGAGTACTTTAAGAATGACATGAGTGACGATGTGTAGGGAGCAGTGAATAAACATATATGAAACAATTCCCGTTTCTTTTGGGTACCCCCTCGTATTCCCGATGCACGTGGGTGACCCCTTATGCACGTGCCACGTGCAAAACGAAGAGGTGTCACTTTTGTAATTGTTGCAATATCTCGGTAACTACTTGGCCGATTGTGCTGAAAGTTGGCATGTAGGTAGGCACCCACTAGGCACTGCATATCCATGTGCCAGAGTTGGGGTGCTGCTGCACGTGCGCACGTGCAGGGGTCGTTTCCAGATCTCGAGAACGGCTGGACCGATAGCGCTCAAATTTGGTACACGGTTAGGGACCAGTTAGTAGGGTGCCGTGCACAAGTCAGTTGGGACCCATTTTGCACGTGCGCACGTGCAGGGTGCCGCTTCCAGATCTCGAGAACGGCTGGGCCGATTGTGCTCAAATTTGGCACATCGCTAGAGATCGGTTAGTAGGGTGCCGTGCACAAGTCAGTTGGAGGTACCCCTTGCCATTTCGCACGTGCAAGGCCCACCCTCTCGCTCGCTCCGTTAGTCGCCCCTCAAGGCGCTATACTGGTGATATAAATACTCCAGTTAATTTTAGCCAAGGGGAGGCAGTCGCCGGTAGCTGTATATGGGCCAGAATGTCTAACGATTTCGGCCATGTTGTATATACCAAAGTCTTTATACGCTTTGTTACTAGCGACCGAGCGATGCGAAGTCTTTTTACGGAGCGAGCGAAGCGAGCGTAGTCTTTCGTAGATTAACGGAAATTTCTGAGGCCGGCCGGCCGGCCGTGGTCACGCTTTTGCGAGGCTTATATCTCAACAACCACTTCACCGATTTACATGCGGTAATTTTTGTAGGGTAGCTTCATTCCTTCTACCAAGTACTGGAATATTCCCGATGCATGTGGGTGACCCCTTATGCACGTGCCACGTGCAAAACGAAGAGGTGTCAGTTTTGTAACAATTGCAATATCTCGGTAACTACTGGGCCGATTACGCTGAAAGTTGGCATGTAGGTAAACACCCACTAGGCAATGCATATCCATGTGCCACAATTGGGGTGCTGCTGCACGTGTGCGCACGTGCAGGGGTCGATTCCAGATCTCGACAACGGCTGAACCGATTGTGCTGAAATTTGGTACATAGTTAGGGACCGGTTAGTAGGGTGTAGTGCAAGTCAGTTGGGACCCATTTTGCACGTGCGCACGTGCAGGGTGCCGCTTCCAAATCTCGAGAACGGCTAGGCCGATTGCGCTCAAATTTGGCACCTCGCTAGGGACCGGTTAGTAGGGTGCAGACTGCAGTGCACAAGTCAGTTGGAGGCACCCCTTGCAATTTCGCACGTGCAAGGCCAACTCCCCCCCCCCCCGCTCGCTCCGTTGGTCGCCCCAGAAGGCGTTTTACTGGTTACGAGCGAGCGCGAAGCGCAAAGCGAGTTTTTCAATATAACGGGAAAATCTCAGTATGAGCGACCCGGCCCGGCCCAGCCTGTAACGCTTTTGAGAGGCTTATATCTCAGCAACCGCTGGGCCGATTGACCTGCGGTCTTGTTTGTTGGGTAGCCCCACCCCTTCTACCCCGTAATTGACTACTCTTAATGCATCTAGGTGTAGTAGTAGTAGTAGTAGTAGTTTATTTCAAATCTGTCCTCGCAGACCGCTGAGGTTTTTCGAGATTATCGTCATACAGTACGATACAATGCATGTAAAACAATTGTATGAAGGATGGCATACCTGTTATAAAATGACATGGCTTAAAAACACAATACATCTACATATGACAGCGAAGTGGAGTACACATCAGTGACTGGCGGACACCCATTAAGTGCCCCCCACACGGCGCCGCCTCAGCTGGGCCCTGAACGCACCGCGGGTCGGACACTCCAGCGCTGACACCGGTAATGCGTTCCACGCCGAGGCGGCTCGGTACACGAAAGAACGCCTGGTTGCGTCCAGTCTGCAGCGAGGCAGCTGCAGGCAGCGCTCATGAGCTCGGGTGTCCCTGACCGATACTCGGTTTCGGGGCACAAAGAGAGAGCGGAGCGCGGCCGGTGCATGATCGTCATGAATGGCCCTGTGGACGTTGATGAGGTCGCGCTCGGTCACCATCTCCTGGAACGTGGGCCACTTGAGCGAGCGCATGGCTGGCGAGATGTGGTCTCTTTTCCGCTTGCCAGTGATCACTCTGGCTGCAAAATTGAGTACCTTTTGCACTCGCGCCTGCTGCGTCTTACATGCGCCTCCCCACACAGGTAAGCAGTAGGTAACATGCGACATTACATGGGCCTGAATGATGAGCTGGAGTGCCGCGGGGGTGAAGTGGTGACGGAAGCGATCATAGACTGATGAGAGAGCCAAAACACTTGCCTACTACACTCGAGACGTGACTCTCCCAGGACAGAGTTTGGTCGAAGGTAACGCCTAGAATTTTCATGCTTGTTGATGGCTGCACATCGGATCCTGAGACACTCAGTGTCAGGTGAGATGAATGCTTATTTACAGACTGTTTTGTTCCAAAGATCATGAAGTTCGTTTTGGCCGCGTTCATTTTGAGAGAGTTACGTGAAAACCATCTTTTGAGCGCTGAGAGCGTGTCCTCGACCCGGTCTTTGAGGTCGGAGAGGCTGTCATCTGTTGGATGAGCCTTGTCCAGAATGTTCGTGTCGTCAGCATAAGAAATGACTTTGCCGAAAGGGATAAAATTTGCCAAGTCATTCGTTAGGACACTGAATAGGACGGGTCCCACCAGTGACCCCTGCGGCACCCCATGCGTCACTGGTAAGGTCAAGGTGCCTCCTCGCACCATCTGGCTCCGATCAGTGAGGTAGCTATCAAACCAGTGGCACGGTACTCCACACCAGGCCAGTTTCTCGATGAGGACGCCGTGATCGACGCTGTCGAAAGCTTTGCTGAGATCTACTGCTGTGATCGATGACAGCAGGCCCGGGTCGGTGTTGTTTGACACCCAGGTGACAGCGTCGATCAGGGCGTCCTCAGTCGAGTGTGCAGGCCGATACGCATATTGGCTGTCAGAGAGAATGTCGTTGCACACGAGATAGCTCACCAGCTGGTTACAAACAACCTTTTCGGTCACTTTTGATAAGACACTCAGTAAAGATATAGGTCTAAAATTGCTAGGCACCGTGCGGTCCCCAGCTTTGAAAATCGGCACGACGCACGCCGTTTTCCACGCCGAGGGAAACACGCCAGAGACCAGCGATGCATTCACGATGCGAAGTAGCCGAGGACCGATCACTGGCCAGCACTTTCTCACAGCGAGCAAGGGGACCCCGTCCACACCGACGGCGCCCGAGCTCCTCATGCCTCTGACTGCAGTCGACAGCTCCGTGAGCGTTACCGGCGTGAGCAGAAACCGAGCAGCGCAGACCCTCGCAGGTCTCACGGGACGCGGCTCACGGTCACTCACGGTCACCTCGGCCGCTACTCTGGACCCTACTGTGGAGAAATACTCATTTAGTACGTCAGGATCAGGCACAGTGTCAGCATCAGGCTCGGTTACACTACCAGATGACAGGTTAAATTTCCGCATAGTGTTCCAAAAACCTCGAAAGTCCTTTGAGAGCAGTTGCTGACAGTTAAAGTTTCGGTGTGCCGTGATCAAAATGCTGTTTACTCGCTTTTTCAGGGAGACATACAGCGCCCTGTCATCAGGCTGTCCGAACGCCTGCCAGTCAGCTCTCGCAGTGTTTTTGGCATCGATAGCCTCCCTCAGTTCGGGCAGCACGTCCTGAACCCACGGGCAGTGGGGGCGGCGCGTGCGCACACTGCGCTCCGGGACATGTTTATCAACCGAGCTGTTCCAGATGCGCATGAAAATGTCTAGCAGCTCATTTACATCCGTGGCGTCGTCGAACTCCATCCAGTCAGATAACAGCAGGTCGAGACACATCGGTCGACGGTCGTGGTCGTGGCACGTGCCACGTGAAAAGCCAAGGGTGTTCAAGTTGTTCTGCTGAAGTGGCGATTTTAACCCTCGCCGGACCTATTGGTTTTCTACATACGCGCCGGCCGAGGGGGGGGGGGGCGGGTACGACCCCCCCCCTCGCCGTTTCGCCCCTGGTGGAGCTAGCGCGTCGCGGAAAAAACGAGCGTGTGCGCCGTTACGAGACGCAGAGATTGGTACCCGATTTTAAGGTCCTAGGTCAACCGGTGACCTCTGAGGTCAGGTCAAGTGCCCCAAGGTACGGTTCAGTTTTTGGTGAATAACTTCGCAAAAAACGGCCGCAGAGCGCCGATTTTGGCAGCATCGTGTTCGTCTCGCTCAGGCGCGTCGAATGATATACTTTTTGTCCGGGTCAGGTCAACTTGGGGTGTTGACCTCAGGTCAAGGTCAGGTCAGCACCCCCAGGTCACGAAGTTGGTCGAAAGGGGTCATGTCGCATATCATTCGATTCGGCAGGTCTTCCTGAGTCCATTGGTGGCTTTCCCGACTCGCTAGCTCAATTTGATCAAGAGTTATTGACGAAAAACTAATATGACCTTGATGACGTCATAAATGACGTCACGCAAGGTCAACATTGCGAAAGTGACGCATCTACCCTTGCAAGGAGTGCATAAAATCACGATTCTGTGTGCTTGAGATAGTTGGAGATCGTTCCCGGCGCCAGAATAGCAGTTTTCATTATTCCCCATTGACTTATAATGGTGAGGTCACGAAAATGACCTGACCTCATATGACCTTTAGGAAAAATCCGAGATATACAAGTTGTGGGACTCATAATGGATACTAGATCCTGCAAGTTTCATTTCCCTGTGACATCTCCTCTGGCAGTGAGGGCGTTGCGAAGTTGCGACATCTGAAGACCGTGCAGAGGTTCACTCATGACGTCATAGGTCAGTGACCTGACCTGACCCAAAAATGCGGTTGGTGGCAAAAGATGCGGCTTGGATCAAAGGTCAGGTATGCCAAGTTTCAGCTCTCTATCGCCAGCGTGTTCGGAGCTATCGCGAAAAAACCCTATGGGGGGGGGGCGGCACCCGCCCCCCCCCCCTCGGCCGGCGAGGGTTAAGAGGCCCATATCTCGGCAACCGCTCTGGGTCGATTGACTTGCGGTAATTTTGTAAGGTAGTTGCATCCCTTCTACTAAACATCGGATACTCTCAATGCATGTGGGTCACCCCCACTGCACGTGCAAAATGCAACAATAAGAGGTGTCAAATTTGTTCCCTTTACAATAACTCGGCAATTACTGGGGCGATTTTGCTGAAACTTGGCATGTAGGTAGGCACCCACCAGGCAATGCATTCTCATGTGTTACGATTAGGGTGCTACTGCACGTGCGCACGTGCAAGGGGCACTTCCAGATCTCGAGAACGGCTGGGCCGATTGCGCTCAAATTTGGTACGCGGTTAGGCGCCGGTTGGTAGGGTGCCGTGCAAGTCACTTTGGACCCAGTTTGCACGTGCGCAAGTGCAGGGTGCCGCTTCCAGATCTCAGGAACGGCTGGGTAGATTGCCTCCAAATTTGACACACCGCTAGTGACCGGCTAGTCAATATAACGGAAAAATCTCAGTATGAGCGGCCCGACCCGGCCTGTAACGCTTTTGATGCGCTTATAATTCAGCAGCCGCTGGGCCGTTTGACATGCGGTCTTTTTTTGTTGGGTAGCCCCATTTCTTCTACCCCGTGGTTGGCTATTCTTGATGCATTCAGGTGACCGTCGTGGCACGTGCCAGGTGAAAAGCAAGGGTGTTCAAGCAGTTCTACAGAATTGACGCTTTTGGGAGGTCGATATCTCGGTAACTGCTTGGATGATTGACTTGCGGTTATTTTTGTAGGGTAGTTGCATCCCTTCTACCAAATATCAGATACTCTCGATGCATGTGGGTCACCCGCAGTGCACGTGCAAAATGCAACAATAAGAGGTGTCAAATTTGTTCCCATTACAATTACTATGAAATTATTGGGGCGATTTCCCTGAAACTTGGCATACAGGTAGGCACCCACTAGGCAATCCATTCCCATGCGTTACGGTTAGGGTGCTACTGCACGTGCGCACGTGCAGGAGGCGTTTCCAGATCTCGAGAACGGCTGGGTCGATTGCGCTCAAATTTGGTAAGCAGTTGGGGAACGGTTGGTAGAGTGCCGTGCGAAAGTCACACTGGACGCAGTTCGCACGTGCGCACGTGCAGGGTACCGATTCCAGATTCCAGATCGGGACCATTCCTAAGTCATAGCCCGTCAACCCAGAAAGATAGGAGGCTCTCTCAGCATGACTTCTCATTCTTCTAGAGACTTTGAGGTGGGGCGCCATCGGCCATCCCGCATGAAGACAGCGTGGTATGAACCAGGCATCCGTACGCTTTCAGAAACTGAGCCCTCCTGTGTCGTCCGTTTGAGCGCCTCAAACCATTCGTTGACCAGGAGCTCCGGTAAATGCTCGTCGTTGATAGTGGTTTTCTGTGACACCACGTGCTATTGAACATCGCGCGGCAGCTAAACATGCACCAGACGGATCTTGGCCAGATGTTTGACGCTGTTGACGGCCGGCACGTTAGAGCTGCTCCCGACGAGGAGCTCTAGAGGTCACTCAAGGTCAGGTCATCAGGTCACGTCAAGTGACCTCACTTCCAATAAAGTTTCAATGCCTACCATAGCTACACCGAGTGACCGATCGCTTTGAACTTTCAGCAATTGATAACAGAAACAATATGTACAGAATATATACTCTCGGAACTTTGATAACAGCCACCTAAGGATAACAGCCACCTAAGGTCAGTTCAGTATTGCGATATCCCCAATATGAGTCAATGCACAGTAATGCAAATGGGGTTCATGAGTGGCCATAAATACCGAAAAGGTCCAAATTTCAAGCTCACCTAATCGAATAAATCGTAATATGGCTAGTCAGGCAAATGCTTGGGGTATCTGAAAAAACATGATTTTCATGTTTTTGTCAAAACCGGCCTCGTGTATGATTGTCAGAAGTCGTGACATTTTCTATGTCGTAAAATGACTGTCAGATACTCGCAAGTTCAAACGCCGCTAGCGTGCGTTCATTTCATACAAATGACAAAAATTATACATTGCAATGATCCCCAAAGCCTGCTGCTTGCAATACCGGGTCACAAAAAGGCGTATCTCTTTTGGTTTGGCGTTGATCTAACTATTTGTCATCATGCTGCAATCGCAGTTTTTTACTAAAAAATATTTGCTTTCGTTTCACCTACAGCAGTTTACACAGTGTGTGCCCGTTAGTCCACCATACCATAGCATTCTCTTATCATTTCTGATCCGCACTGTGAAAGAATTAAGACGCTAGCGCAGGGCTGACCGGCGCTATTAAAGTTTTCGTCCGTTGCGGTCGGGTGTCGCGGCGCGGTGGGCGGCCCGGGCGGCCACGCCGCGGGCGGGCGGCCACAGCTGGGGTTCGTCGGTGCATCCCCCTGCTGTTCCTAAACGAAGCGTCCTAGCGCCTGGCGACAAAAACCAACGGATTGCTCTTGACAAGATCTCGCGAGTGAGCATATTACTTTTGACCTAAGGTCAATATTTGACCTACTTATAGCAGGTCAAAGTCAAACGTCTGTCGAAATTGCAATCCGCGGGTGAAAGCAATCCCGCCCACCGGCCGCCCACCGCGACTCCCGACCGCGCCGGACAAAAACTTCAATAGCGCCGGTCTGCCCTGTGTTAGCGCCTTAATTCTTTCACGGTGTGGCTCAGAAATGATTGGGGAAGGCTAAGGCATAGTGGACTAACGGGCACACACTGTGTAGACTGCTGTAGGTGAAACGAAAGCAAATAATTTTAAGTAAAAAACTGCGACTGCAACATGATGACAGATGGTTAGATCACCGCCAAACCAAAAAAAGATACGGCATTTTGTGACCCGGCATTAGAAGCAGCAGGCTTTAGGGATCATTGCCATGTATAATTTTTGCAGTTTGTATGAAATGAACGCACGCTAGCGGCGTTTGAACTTGCAAGTACCTGACAGTCATTTTGCGACATAGAAAATGTCACGACTTCTGACAATCATACACGAGGCTGGTTTTGACAAAAACATGAAAGCTATGTGATTTCAAATGCCCCAAACATTTCTTTGGGTGGCCATATCGCGATTTACTCGGTTTGGTAAACTTGACTTTTCGGTATTTATGGCCACCCGTGAACCCCATTTGCATCACTGTGCAATGGGAGAAAATTGGAAGGTACCTACTTTAAACGAACGTCATTTTAAACACTTTCAAACAACGAATTACAAGTAAACATGACACAAATGACCGGAAAATGGCACCCGTGACCCATCCTTACGTCCCCGAGGTCATCTTAGGTCAACATGTGCCGAAAAGGTGCATGAAGTGGTGTGCTAAAAATAGCAGCGCTCCACGAAGCCGTTTTTTATATATATGCCGAAAAAACAGGACGTGGGTCAAAACACCCCCCTCCCCTCCGACCCGGGCTAAATGTTCAAATATACGTTACTGAACAATATGTTAAAGTTTCTTTCGGGAACCATTGACCAAAACCAGAGGCAGTCCGCCTCACCTTCAAGCGCAAGGATTAGATCGCAAACCGAAATGTCAGTTCAACAGACCAAACCCATGTAGTTTGGTAAATATACGTCAAGCCTACATACCAACATTAGACCAGCTTTAACTGAACGGACCGACCGTTCCGTCGTTTCCATCCTCAGGACAGTCAAATTCTTCTCCTCCACGCCTAAAACCCCCTGCTCCGGGCTGGACGAGCAACTCTAACCCATACGGGAATGGCTCCACTGGAGCTAGCCCGTAGCCGGGTGCAGTGAGTGCCAGTGGGCTGGGTGGAGGTTTACCCCAGGTGACTCACTGGGGTGCCTGCCCAGACCAATGCCTCCCCTAATCCCTATCATCCTTCCGGCTCTGAAATGGTCTTATAGGACAGAAAGGGCCGAACCCAACAAAACAAGCAAATATGAACGGACCGGACAAGAGCATAGTCAAGAGTGTTGGTAGAGAAAGAAAATATCTCCAGGATCATTTCGATGGACACCATAGCTCTCAGAGCCGCAAACGATGAACTGACCTGAAGATGAAGGTCCGGCCGGAGAGGAAGTCACAGACTCCCCAGACGTCTCCGAGTGGACGGTCCGCTCCCGGGCCGAGTCGTCTGCGTAGCGAGCGGAGTCTTTCTTTAGATTAACGGAAATTTCTGAGTATGAGCGGCCGGCCGGCCGGCCGTGCGGACGCTTTTGCGAGGCTTATATCTCAGCAACCACTTGACCGATTTACATGCGGTAATTTTTGTAGGGTAGCTTCATTCCTTCTACCAAGTATTGGACTATTCCCGATGCATGTGGGTGACCCATTATGCACGTGCCACGTGCAAAACGAAGGGGTGTCAGTTTTGTAATAGTTGCAATATCTCGGTAACTAGGTACTTGGCCGATTGCGCTGAAAGTTGGCACGTAGGTATGCACCCACTAGGCAATGCATATCCATGTGCCAGAGTTGGGGTGCTGCTGCACGTGCGCACGTGCAGGGGTCTATTCCAGATCTCGAGAACGGCTGGACCGATTGCGCTCAAATTTGGTACGCAGTTACGGACCGGTTAGTAGGGTGCCGTGCAAAAGTCAGTTGGGACCCATTTTGCACGTGCGCACGTGCAGAGTGCCGCTTCCAGATCTCGAGAACGGCTGGGCCGATTGTCCTCAAATTTGGCACATCGCTAGAGACCGGTTAGTAGGGTGCTGTGCACAAGTCAGTTGGAGGTACCTCCTCACAATTTCGCACGTGCACGGTGCAAGACCCACCCTCTCGCTCGCTCCGTTAGTCGCCCCAAAAGGCGTTATACTGGTATTGTAAGCTTTACATGCCACGCCGATCTCCTTTCGGCCTTGCCTTGTCGACAAAGGCCGCGCAGAAATGCTATGAATAAAGAAATGAGTGGTGGTCACGAAGAATGTATTGTCCCTCAACGTAGCTGGACATTATTCACAAATTACAGCGCTACGACACTGTACCAAACAGCGACACTCCTTAACTCCTATGTGGAGGCGGATAGTTTAGAACACAACTACTGAATCACCGTGTGTTAACATAAAGAAACAAGATGTGACACTCACACGGGTAGCCAAGAAGCTCACAAACGAGAACCACAGCTACACCTTTTTACGGCTAAATATAGACATAGTGCACGCAGCTCAGTAATAGTGCAACCGATTGCGACAAATCGCCCAGACCATAGCATACTGTCGGAATCGCCCGCACTATTACTGAAATGTGCGCACTGCCGCCCTAAATTGGGCGTTAAAAGATGTATAACACTAATAATATAATATATCAAACGTATGACGGCAGCCGGTCATGCACTTGTCGGCATATTTCAGCATTGCATTTCTCCAATCAAGCCATTTACCGCATCAGTCAAGCCTGTGTAATTATCAAAACTGTGCACCAGTTAAAATCGAGTTTTTGCATCAAACTGCTGAACCGTTAGACAGTAGTGGCAGCCGTGCGGCCGCTCTTCACGTGGGTCCGCATGTGTCTGATAAGCTTTGCCCGTTGAGCGAACCGGGCCTGGCAGTGTGAGCAGTCGTACGGCCGCTCCCCCGTGTGGGTCCGCATGTGTCTGATAAGCTTTGCCCGTTGATCGAACCGAGCCTGGCAGTGTGAGCAGCCGTACGGCCTCTCCCCCGTATGGGTACGCATGTGGTTGATAAGACTTGATCGAGCAGTGAACCGTGCCGGGCAGATGGAGCAGCCGTACGGCCTCTCCCCAGTGTGGGTCCGCATGTGGTTGTTGAGGTTTGACCGTTTAGTGAACTGTGCCGTGCAGATGGAGCAGCCGTACGGCCTCTCCCCAGTGTGGGTCCGCATGTGTCCGGTGAGGTGTGACTGGTTAGCGAACCGGGCCTGGCAGTGTGAGCAGCCGTATGGCCGCTCCCCAGTGTGAGTCCGCATGTGTTCGTTAAGGTGTGACCAATTAGTGAACCGTGCCTTGCAGATGGAGCAGCCGTGCAGCCGCTCCCCCGTGTGGGTTCGCATGTGTTCGTTAAGGTGTGACCGCCTAGTGAACCGGGCCTGGCAGTGTGAGCAGCCGTACGGCCGCTCCCCAGTGTGGGTACGCATGTGTGAGGTGAGATTTGCCCCTTGAGTAAACCGTGCCTTGCAGATGGAGCAGCCGTACGGCCGCTCACCAGTGTGGGTCCGCATGTGTGCCTTGAGGTTTCCCCGTTCAGCGAACCGAGCATGGCAATGTGAACAGCCGTATGGCCGCTCCCTAGTGTGAATCCGCATGTGGTTGTTTAGGCTTGCTCGAACAGAGAACCGTGCCGTACAGATAGAGCAGCCGTATGGGCGCTCCCCAGTGTGGGTTCGCACGTGTCTGGTGAAGGTGGACCGTTCAGTGAACCGGGCCGTGCAGATGGAGCAGCCGTATGGCCGCTCCCTAGTGTGAATCCGCATGTGGTTGTTTAGGCTTGCTCGAACAGAGAACCGTGCCGTACAGATAGAGCAGCCGTATGGCCGCTCTCCCGTGTGGGTCCGCATGTGTTTGATGAGGTTTGACCGCCTAGAGAACCGTGCCTTGCAGATGGAGCAGCCGTACGGCCGCTCCCCAGTGTGAGTCAGCATGTGTTCGGTGAGGTATGACCATCGAGTGAACCGTGCCATGCAGATAGAGCAGCTGTGCGGCCGCTCCCCAGTGTGAGTCCGCATGTGTCTGTTGAGGTTTGACCGCTCAGTGAACCGTGCCGTACAGATGGAGCAGCCGTATGACCGTTCCCCTGTGTGAGTTCTGCGGTGGTTTTTCATACAGTCGGGCCTGTCGGTCGAGTATTGACACTGCTCGCACTTGAATCTCCCGTTCTTCCCGATGCGACTGTGACTTTTCTTCACGTGTCTGTCCAGATAATGTTGTCCCACACATCTGAAGCCGCAGTGGGGACATTGGACCGAGCCACTGATACCTGAAGAATACACAGAAAGAAGAAATACCATTAACCAAGTTCCGTGACAAAGCAGGTAGCACACACACCGGAACAAAACCGACGCCCAGAGATGACCCACGCAACGGGTCGCGTTTCCAGATCACCTTGATGAGTGCCGTGGGCGGTGAGCGGCTATGTTGACGAGACAAGCCATCAGCGCCCATGAGTTGATCCGTTCATCGTTCGAAATACAGCCATCAGAAAGAGAACGTTGAGCTCTTAACCCTGCGGCCGCTGGGCTTCCGCGCCACCCGCCGGCCGCTGGGGGGGGGGGGGCATATAGTTGCCTCTCTTTACTTCTGCCACGATATCGTCGCAACGCGAAGAGATAGAGAAGCGAAACTTTGCACACATCTTCCTGAATACCTAGCCGAGGTTGTGCCCAAATTTGGTGTTGATCCCATCTGAGATGACGTCACAGTGACGTCATAAGTGAAATTATAGATTTGCGACTCTCATATTCCTTACGATACATCAGATATATGGGACCGAATATAAAGGACCGATTTTTGGTCAGAAACTAGATGGAAGTGTAGTTAGATGTTTTAGGATGACAGCAGGTGCTGTCTAGTTCAATTACAGTTGAGTTTCATGCTCAGCGTCATCAGAAACGGTCCATATCGGAAAACAGCAAAACTTTATGACGTCACTGTGACGTCATCTTAGGTGCTACAACCACCAAACTTTCCTCAAACATTGCCTAGGTATTCATTTGAAGCTATGCCAAGTTTCACGTTCGTAGCTCATCAGGTTTCGGAGATATGTCACAAAACGTAAAGGGGGGCAACTTTATGCCCCCCCCCCCAGCGGCTCGTGGGTTAAGGAATGCAAAGCTCCCTTGACATTTACCAACTCGCACTAAGATAGGACTTAGAGCCAACTTATCTATGAAAAAGGCCTGTTTACCAACGCCAAGGAATATATTTTTTAAAATGTTAGCCACCAAGAGCCGATAAAACGCAATCAGTTATTTATCTGAGCAATGTCTGTTTGGTTGGAGTAGATGCCTTCACTTCTCGTATTTTACACCACGGACTAGGTCAAAGGGGCCCTCCCGCCTTCAAAAAGTTAATGAATGGCATGAAGGTGATGTCGCTCGGTTCAGAAAGAGCAAAAACGAATATTTACCAACGTTCACCGAAAAAAATATTCACCGGTTTTCAAGATATTAGACTTTTACATTTGTTTACTTTTTGGGATCTCCGTTGTTCCTAGCGACTTTATTTGAAAGTGCGTCACTTATTGCGGGCAAAGCAGTATATACCACCGCGTGCTACCAAACGCTTTAGTAAAAGATTTAAAATCGTTTGATTTTCGCTGACGTCACACATTCAGAGGGGGCATTCTAACCCATTTGTCCCTTTGAATCCAAAGTGCTGCAACTTTGAAATAAGATATTTTCGATTTGAGGCATTTATCGATGTTGTGAATGCTTGAACCAGTAGGTAAGTGCAGGCCAGGGACCCCATTTTGGCTATCTCAACTCAAAACTAATGTTAAGGTGGGATGGTCACTTGAAATACCTACATACATACATGATGGAAAGGGTAGTAGCGATCATTTTCTTTATTACCTAATACGCGTTCATTCGGCCATGGCAATGGCCGAATTTGAACTTGAAAATGTACATAAACAAAACACTGCGGCACAGTAGTGGGTAGGTATTGATCCATACACATATGTCCAGATGAAAACTCAGTAAGTCAGTAGGTACATTTTTCTATCTAGCAATACTACTTTTATTTCACCCTTTAGCGGCACGTAGTCCGCCGAAGGCTGCAAGACCAGAAACATCCAGTCGCGCCTATAAACAAACAGCACATATCTAATAAGGGCTGCGTTTATACAGGATGAATAGAGACCTGTAGCATCTGGACGACATGCCGACATACGTTTGACATACGCTACTTTGACATACGACATACGCTACTTGTCCACAAAAGTGCGCAGATAATACGAAATACTGCGAATACGAGAGGGAGCCGAAGCCAAAAAAGAAGCATTATCTCAAAATTACCGGATATTCCTCACACAAATTGTAGTGTTAACAAACAGCAGCGACAGTCCTTACCTCCTATGTTAACCCGCGCCCCACTGGGGTCTGCGTATAACACGCCCTACTGGGGGGTGGGGGGCTCTCCATAGCCCCCTCCTAACTCCGAAACTACTGGGCCGATCGTCAAAATTCAAACGGCGTCTGATAGCTCCGGAAAAAACTGTCGAATGAAACCTAATTTTATTCACCTAGAAGTCACTGATGACGTCACAGGTCAGGTCAAAGTAAAAAATTATTAGCATTTTTGATTCTTCACATTTTGGGCTCTGGCCGCCGCCTTACAAGTCATATCAGGCTCATTTTTGGTTTACACACTCGTGAACACTGAACAGATGCTCTAGATATCCTGAGGGTACCAAACTTGTACTTTGATTTTCAGGTCAGGGTCAGGTCATCACAGGTCACGGAAATATTTTATCATACGTCGGTCACGTGACACATGTTTAATGGTCCATTTAGGCCATAGATTTCGAATTTGATGTCGTCTGTGTTATTCGAGGTCGTTTTGAGTCGAAATTAGCTTAGGTCAGGTCACTTTCAGGTCAAAAAAGGTCAAATTTTGAAGTTAAAATTTTTCAACAAAAAAGGTGTCTATTGGATGCAGTTTGAGCTCAGGAACACGATGGTGCTATTTATATTGGTGCACGATGTCAAATACGTACTGAAAAATTGATTTGAAAAATTAATATTTGTGATTTTTTTTTTGCAATAATGCGCATCACTTGGCCATTTTTGAAGATAATTAGCTAAAACTTGCTAGAGTTAGCCAAAAGCATGTGTTCTATCACATATGTTCCGTTTTTTTTTTGCTTCGAAAAATCGAAAACTTTTTGAAAAAAATATAGAAACATAAATTTTGAATTTATCATATAAAATTTTCGGAATTTTCAAAATTTTGAAAATCCGAGATAGCAGTTTGATAGCGCAGTCTATTCTGAGTCCTTTCATGCAAAGAAATTGGATCTAGCTTAAAAACTGAGCTCTTGGGAGCGATTGCCGTGGTTCAATGTTTTGCGTCGAAATCGGCCGAACATGACGTCACTCTGACGTCATTTCCGGCCGACCTATAGTAGCTACGAACTACGAAGTTCATTTTTTCGACACAAGGTATCAAATTGATGCAGCCGAAGGTACTGAAAGTTTGGCGTCGATACGTCAAGCGGTTTGGAAGTTATTGCAGAAAAACGGGAGGAGAGCTATGCATAGCCCCGGCCCCCTCCCCCCGTGGGGCGCGGGTTAAGGCGGCTAGTGTAAAACACAACCACTGAATCACACTGGATAAGAACAAACAAACCAGATATGAGACGGGTAGCCACGAAGCTCACAAACGAGCATCACAGCTATAACACGAATAACTAACGTACAACGGGGTCTGGTCATGCACTTGTCGTGAAGCCTCAGCACTGTGTTACGCTAATACAACGCTAATATCAAACGCACAACGGCGGCCGGCCATGAACTTGTTGACATTTCTCACCATTGAATTTCGCCAATCAAAACATTTACCGCATCACTCAAACCTGTGTAATTCTCAAAACTGTGTACCACTTAAAACTGACTTTTGTGCCTCAAACTGCCGAACCGCTAGACAGAAGTGGCAGCAGTGCGGTTGCACTTCGCATTGGTACGCATGTGTTTGGTGAGATGTGCCCGTTGAGTGAACCGGGCCCGGCAGTGTGAGCAGCCGTACGGCCGCTCCCCCGTGTGGGTCCGCATGTGTTCGTTGAGATAAGCCCGTTGAGTGAACCGTGCCGCACAGGTTGAGCAGCCGTACGGCCGCTCCCCTGTGTGGGTACACATGTGTTTTGTTAGGGTAGACCGTTTAGTGAACCGTGCCGGGCAGATGGAGCAGCCGTACGGCCGTTCCCCAGTGTGGGTCCGCACGTGTGCAGTAAGATGTGACCGTTCAAGGAACCGCGCCTTGCAGATAGAGCAGCTGTATGGCCGCTCCCCAGTGTGGATTCGCATGTGTCCGGTGAGTTTTGACCGTTCACTGAATTGTGCCTTGCAGAGGGAGCAGCCATACGGCCTCTCCCCAGTGTGGGTTCGCTTGTGTCTGATGAGGTGCGCCTGGTCAGCGAATTGTGCATGGCAGAGGGAGCAGGCATACGGCCGTTCTCCCGTATGGGTCCGCGTGTGTGTGATGAGGGTGGACCGCTGAGCAAACCGTGCCGTACAGATAGAGCAGCAGTGGGGTCGCTCCCCCGTGTGAGTCTTCCGGTGGTATTTCATATGAGTGGACTTGTCGGTAGAGTATTGACACCACTCGCACTTGAACCTGCCGTTCCTGCCGATGTGACCGTGACTTATCTTCACGTGTCTGTCCAGATGTTGTTGTCCCAGACATCTGACGTTGCAGTGGGGACACTGAAGTGTGCGACCAACACCTGTGAAACACATTGAGAGAAGAGCGATGTCGACAATGTTTCCGGCCAGATATGAAAAATCAGGCTAAAATGATTTCATCCTGGGTGATACTCAACATAAAAAAATGAAGGACATGCATCGCTTCCTTAGTAGCGATGCATTAGTTGTCGGTGAAGCAGGATTAGGGCGCCAGCTGTGCCGTCCGCATCTGGACGAAGAAGTTTGAGAGCCACTGAAGGTACTGACCGATGCCTGACATGCGGTCACGACGTAAAGAGACGTCGAGGAGCGGTGGTGGAACAAACAGTCACCAGCCGATAAACTTGCGACGGCGATAAACACGTTAAGGACAAGATCGGTTGCCTGACACAGATGAAAATTGAACGTCCACAAAGGCATGGGTGCCGCAACACCCGATGAAATGTAATGTCCCTAAACGCAAGGATGGCTCAACACCCCCAGGTTTTTGATGCAGCTCCTCAAAATGCAGCAGCTTGCATAAAATCAAACAATGCTGAACAGATGGGCTATATTGCGGATTGAGTAACATGATGTGCCCCACTCGATGCCAATAAAAATGTTGCAGTTCTTATTGAAAACTTCGACAATATGGACAACATGTTCAGAAAAAAAAGTTGACATTCAAGACTACCCGAGACGGTATCAGAAAAAAAAAAGTTGACATTCAAGACTACCCGAGACGGTATTCAATGCCACCATCACGCTATCTGTACAGTCATGAACTAGCGTTTTGTTCTTGTCAAAAAGTTTGGATTTCCGTTGCAAATACAAACTTTTTACATTTCATCCAACATGGCCACAGGCAAGGCGATAAATATGTACAGTGGGTCTATTTAAGATCTCCAGAGCCACCACGTGGCGCTACGGTCGGGGTAGGGCGAGTCCAAAACCCGAGGGAAGTGAGGTCACCGGTCATTGTGGGGGAAGGAGGGAGGGGGAGTGAGGCGGTATCACGGCGCATGGGGCGTGCGCATAGCGCCAGGAGTGGGCCGCCCAGGGCCGCCCGCCACTGCGCCGAGGCTGAGGGGAGGGGATGATGGTTGCGGTCGCGTTCACTCTGGTAGGTATTGTGGTATCCTGTTCATGTGGAACCGGCAAGAACGCGACTGAAGGGAATCATTATCTCAAACAAACGGGCAAGCCAGAGGCAGCGTCAGTTCCAGCCAAAATGTTGAACAATGATAATGGAAATCTAGGACGTATTCATAGCATGCAACTTTTCAGTCGACAGTTGCATGATGCTTTTCATGATGCATGATGAGGCTTTTCTAAACTGTTATTTGAGTTAGATATTTTTCATTTGGCACGTTCAGTTTTGGTGGGTTTTATCGGGTCGAAAAGAATCAGAAAAGAAAATAGAGTTGAAATGGCTCCAGACAAATGACAAAAAATATTTTCTTAAAAAAATGAAACTTAGCTAAACGTTTATAAGCGATAATTTTGACTTTTGGTGAGGATATTGGGGAAAGATATTGGGGAAAGATGTCATCGTGCTTAGCTGTGTTGCAGTAGAAGGAAAGATTTTGGTTGTGTCTAGATAAAACCAGAGCCGGGAGTGGGGCTCGAACTCACGACATCGCGTTCAGCTCACAGGTTACCCAACCTCAACGCATACGAGCACCTATCGCCCTGCGCAGCTTGCTCAGTGTTTCGGCTAAAGTTCGGCCAAAGTGTCTGACGTCTGTCAATGTCACGAGGCGAAACCCCAAGGTAAATGTCCGTCCCGGTAGCTCGGTCGGTAGAGCGTTGGACTCCATGTGCCATGTGGTGAAGGCGCACGTCCCGGTTGCAAAAGTCTGGGTTTGAAACACGACGTGTGCTTGACGTTTTTTAGCCTCCTGACGGGTATGGTTGTGGTTAGTGGCAGGCCGCTGCAAGGCGAAGTCGAGGGCCTGAGGGGACCGGCCGTGCACGGCTATGTGCGCACGTTAAAATTTGGACTCTAAACCATAGACCATTTTGACATAGACTTAACCTCAAAACCATAGTCTGCAATAGACCAGGAATTGCTTGATCAGAGGGTAGATGGCAGGGTCAACACTTAACAAGCTAAGCTTAGCGGGGACTCTGTCCTTGGTATTCCTTCCATCCAAAAGGTTCCGGCCAAATTTATATTAAAAAAGGGGGGAGCCGAACCAGGTTGGGCCCGAGTTGAACCAGGCTGGACCGGGGTCATACATGCAATTATGGTCAGACACAACAGAAGTTAATTTCGGGTCAAATATTTTTATTAACTGATCTTATTGTTTTTTAGCTTACACGTATAATAACTTTTAGCTTTTTATAACTCGACACTTCATGCACAGAAATGTGGCGTTCGTCCACTTTCCTCATCTTCTCTTAGCGACTTGATTTCATGTGGTGGCGGAACGGGGGGGGGGGGCATCTGGCACCGTGCCCCCGTTTAATTTTGGCATTTTAACATTAGCCCTATGGGCTTTGCATGGAAAGAATGGGACCAAAAGTCGGCGGTGCCCCCACTTCATTAAAGGTGTTCCGCCGCCACTGCTTGATTTGACCCTAAAGGCGTCTTACCAGCAAAAAAAAAATCACCTGCGTTATACCTAAATATTTGCCCAAGGGCGCTCTACGCAAGAAACGCCAGCCGGTCAAAAAACTGGCGAACGAATACGATCTTTCTAGTGCTTGAATTATATTCAATGAAAATTTCAGGAGACATAAATAATCTTAATCCCTATAGCTAGGCGCTCGGAGCATTCGCTAGCATTCCATTGCCAGTTGCATTATCAACGCCACATTTGCATTACTTTGGGTGCATCATAAGTAACAATAGGTGAACCGGCCACAGCAAAACCATGCCTCATTATCCTTTCCTTCCAAGCTGCCAAGCTAACCGGCCGCCCGGCCCACCACCGCGATATGGAACAACGCTGGAGTGCGCCATTTGCCTACGGCAGTGCCCCACCGCGCCGGGGCTGTTTGACAGGTCACCCGCACCGTGACCTCGCCACCCCCCCTCCCCGCCCACCTCCCAATCGGGCCCAGCTCGGTAGTGACCTCTCCTTGAATTTGACATGGACTCGACTAAGGCTCAACGCCATCTAGTTACGTCTGGAGATCCTAATAAGATCCACTGTACTAAGTGGCGTCACGAGAGAATGCTGACGTCATGGTGCAAACTTCTTAAGGAGTAAAAAATTACATCTATTTGATAGTTTTAGACATTGAAATCTTGTTTCGTTAGACTGATCCTGAATATTAAGCAATATCCCAAAACAATTAAGTAATTAAAGAGATTGGGTACCTCATAAAAAAGGCAAATTCACACGATGACATCACGAAAAACGAACACGTTACAGGTATGCCAGTGACTACAGCCTGGTCACCAGCACGTTGTTGAATTGATAGTACCGGACTTTGTCAAGCAAAAACAAACCTTTTAACTTCAACAACATAAATGCGCTCGATAAATTTCGAGAAAACCCTGCTGACAGGATGTGCCCCGTGACACTATCTGCCCCAATCTTCCCTACCCATCGGCCGTCAACTATTCAAAACCATTTTAAAAGGTATAATCGTTCCCCTCAGCAGTCCTTTTAAGGATATATACCACTCCCAAATACCTATATAATTTTTTCTTGCTACAGTTAAATGATAATTTTATGACAAAAATGATGCCGATTAAAAAACATGTTTATGATTTTTAACTTATAACAGATATACGAAGAATTATATTCTATCTTCCGTTGGAACTAAATATGGTGGCGGAGGATATTACGCGTTCACCAATCATATTGCGTTCTTTAAAAAAACAGCTGCACGCTGATTGGCTGACACTGGCCTCTCCGACAGCCGCTTTTTAGATGTCTGCGAAAAGGAGGACGGGGGAGGCGACCACCCCATCCCCCCGGCCCGGCGACGGATAAAGGTCCAAATAAAGGCTACTGAACGATGTGGTAGAAGTTTTTTTTCTGAAACAATCGAATCGACATAGTGGACCTATAACAGGACCGATTTCTATTCCCCACGAAATGCGAGTCCAACGAACCAAACCCACGTAGCTTGGTAACGCGGTAATTAAACGTCAAGCCAACATACATCAGAGCAGCATAGCTTCAACGCAAAGGACTGAAGAAGAGCACGGTCTGTCTGTTGGTAAGAAAGATGGTATCTTAACAGTGCGGCAGATGTTGCGCGCAAAGCAGCACATACCACCACAGTTTTATAACGTGCATAAAGTTGCATTATATTCACATTCAGATTCGCGTGCACATTCACGGACCCCTCAGATTTGGCTCAAAATTGCACAGCTTATAGATTTTGAGCTCCTGATTCCGAAAATCATGTTTTTATTTCACGCCGTCAAGTGGTTCTCAAAATATTCACATTTCTATTACTGCTAACATATTCTGGACCGTAACCCTTATTAGAAAAATCGGACCCCTCCAAATTTTTCAAAAACTCCTGAGTTGATGTAAACATAAGCGCTGATCCCAAAAAACTGATTTGTACTGAACGCCGTCCCATAGTTTTCTCAGGATGAGCATCTAAAGTTCAAGGTCGTTCAAGGTCATGTACCTTTTCTCACCTTTTGGCGCTATTTGACACGTGACAGCTTTATATTTATGATGGACATTCGCACTACCTCCTACAAAAACAATATACTGAAATCCAAGGGGCGTTGCTGTACCAAAATGTAAAAAAAGCGTCAAAACCTCTTTCATACAGCTAACAGTTAAATACAAGGGATATTCGAATTTGCCACACATAAAGCAAATTTGTCGGACATGGTCGGACCCCTCCGATATCGTTCAAAATCTCAGGAATGATGCTCCTTGACCTCCTGAACATGAAAATGGTACTCCCTTTGAACGCCGTCAAGAACTTTTCCAGATATACGCATCCATGCACATTTAAATTGCATAGGTATTAGGTATTGCATATGCACGTTCGGCGGACCCCTCCGATTTCGTTCAAAATCTCAGGAATGATGCTCCTTGACCTCCTCAACATGAAAATGGCACTCCCTTTGAACGCCGTCAAGAACTTTTCCAGATATTACGCATCCATGCACATTCAAATTGCATAGGTGATGCATATGCACGTTCGGCAGACCCCTCCGATTTCGTTCAAAATCTCAGGAATGATGCTCCTTGACCTCTTGAACATGAAAATGGTACTCCCTTTGAACGCCGTCAAGAACTTTTCCAGATATACGCATCCATGCACATACAAATTGCATAGGTGTTGCATATGGACGTTCGGCGGACCCCTCCGATTTCGTTCAAAATCTCAGGAATGATGCTCCTTGACCTCTTGAACATGAAAATGGTACTCCCTTTCAACGCCGTCAAGAACTTTTCCAGATATACGTATTCATGCACATTCAAATTGCAATTTGGATGCGTATAACTAGAAAAGTTCTTGACGGCGTTCAAAGGGAGTACTAGTTTCATGTTCAGGAGATCAAGGAGCATCATTCCTGAGATTTTGAACGAAATCGGAGGGGTCCGCCGAACGTGCATATGCATCACCTATGCAATTTGAATGTGCATGGATGCGTATATCTGGAAAAGTTCTTGACGGCGTTCAAAGGGAGTGCCATTTTTATGTTCAGTAGGTCAAGAACCATCATTCCTGAGATTTTGAACGAAATCGGAGGGGTCCACCGAACGTGCATATGCAACACCTATGCAATTTGAATGTGCATCTGCATGGATGCGTATATCTGGAAAAGTTCTTGACGACGTTCAAAGGGAGTACCATTTTCATGTTCAGGAGGTCAAGGAGCATCATTCCTGAGATTTTGAACGAAATCGGAGGGGTCCGCCGAACGTGCATATGCAACACCTATGCAATTTTAATGTGCATTGATGCGCATATCTGGAAAAGTTCTTGACGGCGTTCAAAGGGAGTACCATTTTCATGTTCAGGAGATCAAGGAGCATCATTCCTGAGATTTTGAACGAAATCGGAGGGGTCCGCCGAACGTGCATATGCATCACCTATGCAATTTGAATGTGCATGGATGCGTATATCACGAAAAGTTCTTGACGGCGTTCAAAGGGAGTACTATTTTCATGTTCAGGAGGTCAAGGAGCATCATTCCTGAGATTTTGAACGAAATCGGAGGGGTCCGCCGAACGTGCATATGCAACACCTATGCAATTTGAATGTGCATGGATGCGTATATCTGGAAAAGTTCTTGACGGCGTTCAAAGGGAGTACCATTTTCATGTTCAGGAGGTCAAGGAGCATCATTCCTGATATTTTGAGCGAAATCGGAGGGGTCCGCCGAACGTGCATATGCAACACCTATGCAATTTGAATGTGCATTGATGCGCATATCTAGAAAAGTTCTTGACGGCGTTCAAGGGGAGTACCATTTTCATGTTCAGGAGGTCAAGGAGCATCATTCCTGATATTTTGAGCGAAATCGGAGGGGTCCGCCGAACGTGCATATGCAACACCTATGCAATTTGAATGTGCATTGATGCGCATATCTGGAAAAGTTCTTGACGGCGTTCAAAGGGAGTACTATTTTCATGTTCAGGAGGTCAAGGAGCATTATTCCTGAGATTTTGAACGAAATCGGAGGGGTCCGCCGAACGTGCATATGCAACACCTAGCAATTTGAATGTGCATGGATGCGTATATCTGGAAAAGTTCTTGACGGCGTTCAAAGGGAGTACCATTTTCATGTTCAGGAGGTCAAGGAGCATCATTCCTAAGATTTTGAGCGAAATCGGAGGGGTCCGCCGAACGTGCATATGCAACACCTATGCAATTTGAATGTGCATTGATGCGCATATCTGGAAAAGTTCTTGACGGCGTTAAAAGGGAGTACTATTTTCATGTTCAGGAGGTCAAGGAGCATCATTCCTGAGATTTTGAACGAAATCGGAGGGGTCCGCCGAACGTGCATATGCAACACCTATGCAATTTGAATGTGCATGGATGCGTATATCTGGAAAAGTTCTTGACGGCGTTCAAAGGGAGTGCCATTTTCATGTTCAGGAGGTCAAGGAGCATCATTCCTGAGATTTTGAACGGAATCGGAGGGGTCCGCCGAACGTGCATATGCAACACCTATGCAATTTGAATGTACATGGATGCGTATATCTGGAAAAGTTCTTGACGGCGTTCAAAGGGAGTACCATTTTCATGTTCAGGAGGTCAAGGAGCATCATTCCTGAGATTTTCAACGAAATCGGAGGGGTCCGCCGAACGTCCATATGCAAAACTTATGCAATTTGAATGTACATGGATGCGTATATCTGGAAAAGTTCTTGACGGCGTTCAAAGGGAGTACCATTTTCATGTTCAGGTCAAGGAGCATCATTCCTGAGATTTTGAACGATATCGGAGGGGTCCGACCATGTCCGACAAATTTGCTTTATGTGTGGCAAATTCGAATATCCCTTGTATTTAACTATTAGCTGTATGAAAGAGGTTTTGACGCTTTTTTTTACATTTTGGTACAGCAACGCCCCTGGGATTTCAGTATATTGTTTTAATAGGAGGTAGGGCGAATGTCCATCATAAATATAAAGCTGTCACGTGTCAAATAGCGCCAAAAGGTGAGAAAAGGTACATGACCTTGAACGACCTTGAACTTTAGATGCTCATCCTGAGACAACTATGGGACGGCGTTAAGTACAAATAAGTTTTTTGGGATCAGCGCTTATGTTTACATCAACTCAGGAATTTTTGAAAAATTTGGAGGGGTCCGATTTTTCCAATAAGGGTTACGGTCCAGAATATGTTAGCAGTAATACAAATTTGAATATTTTGAGAACCACTCGACGGCGTGAAATAAAAACATGATTTTCGCAATCAGGAGCTCAAAATCTATGAGCTGTGCAATTTTGAGCCAAATCCGAGGGGTCCGCGAATGTGCACGCGAATCTGAATGTGAATATAATGCAACTTTATGCACGTAGTTTTATAGAGGGTTTAGTATACCTAATGTTTTAAAATTGCGGACCGCGGACGCATGCGGACCGCTCTTCTCGTCGGTCCGCATGTGTCTGATGAGACTTGATTGAACAATGAATCGTGCCTTGCAGAAACAGCAGCCATACAGCTGCTCCCCCGTGTGGGTCCCCATGTGTTTAGTGAGGCGTGACGGTTGAGTGAACCGTGCAGTGCAGATGGAGCAGCCGTACGGCCGCTCCCCCAGTGTGGGTCCCCATGTGTCTGTTGAGGACTGCCGGTCTCGCGAACCGTGCCGTGCAGATGGAGCAGCCGTACGGCCGCTCCCCCGTGTGGGTCCCCATGTGTCTGTTGAGGACTGCCGGTGTCGCGAACCGTGCCGTGCAGATGGAGCAGCCGCACGGCCGCTCCCCCGTGTGGGTCCCCATGTGTCTGTTGAGGACTGCCGGTCTCGTGAACCGTGCCGTGCAGATGGAGCAGCCGTACGGCCGCTCCCCCGTGTGGGTCCCCATGTGTCTGTTGAGGACTGCCGGTCTCGTGAACCGTGCCGTGCAGATGGAGCAGCCGTACGGCCGCTCCCCCAGTGTGGGTACGCATGTGTCTGTTGAGGACTGCCGGTGTCGCGAACCGTGCCGTGCAGATGGAGCAGCCGCACGGCCGCTCCCCCGTGTGGGTCCCCATGTGTCTGTTGAGGACTGCCGGTCTCGTGAACCGTGCCGTGCAGATGGAGCAGCCGTACGGCCGCTCCCCCAGTGTGGGTACGCATGTGTCTGTTGAGGACTGCCGGTCTCGCGAACCGTGCCGTGCAGATGGAGCAGCCGTACGGCCGCTCCCCCTGTGTGGGTCCCCATGTGTATGGTGAGGCTGGATCGAGCAGTGAACCGTCCAACGCAGACAGAGCAACCAAACGGCCTCTTCCCAGTGTGAGCACCTACGCATCTGTTTGGTTAGGTTTGACAGCGAAGCGAAGCGAACCGTGCCGTGCAGGTTGAGCAGCCATATGGCCGCTCCCTCGCACAGTGGGGATTTTTCCGATCTAGCACGTGTTTATTCGTAGAGGGCAAACCATAGGTAGAATTGTAGCCAGATTGTGCACAGATGTTGGCTGGTGTGTCCTGGTGAGAATTTTACCTGTAAATGCGCATAATCAACATAGTATAGGGGGTTCAATTGGACCCCCCGCTCAGCCGTTTGGCCCCTGATCAAGCTAGAGCTTCGCGGAAAAGCCAAGCGTGCTGCCTATGACGAAATTAGGCCGACTATATCCAATTTCAAAGTCCAAGGTCATAAGCTGACTTTCCAAGTCAGTTTAATGACCCAACTAAAGTTGGGAAATCGAGACCTCTTGAAACTTCGCAAAGTTAGGGTGTTACGGGGTATTTTGGGGTGCTGATCACGAATTTCATTTTAGTTTTGATCACAGACGATGTCTTTATGCATTTAGGCCAGGTCGGGTCAGGTCAGGTTAGATCAATTAGTAGGCGTCCTGCCGGCCATCCATAGAAGTGTCACCTACTACTGATAGCTTCGTAACATGGAACGAAGGCACTAGAACTACTTCGTAAATATTCAAATGGCTGCTAAAATCGAAATCAGCACCAAAAACTACCCTAGAAACAAGTAAAACTCGAAAAAGTGAACCAAGGTCATCAAAAGGTCAATGACCTTGACTTGACCTTCACGTTACCTTGACACCCACCATTATGCATGGCACCAACATCATTTCACATATTTGAACGTTTAAAACCACAAAAAGACTGGAAACCGCGGATAATGTGAGCTGGCATACGCCGAATCGCGATTCCGGCCAAACATGGTCTCGAGAAATATGCCACAGGTCAAAGGTCAGTTGGGTCAGAGTCATGAAATTTTTAGGTTAGATGTAAAATTGATGATCTCGAGGGTACCGAAAGTTTCGGCGCGATCGGCCGCTTTTTGCGCGAGTAATTTGCGGAAAACCATGGGGTTTTATCCGACCCCTTCCCCCTCCCCCTCCCCACAAGTGCGATGGTTAATAAGGTTACGGTATGTATAATTTACGCTTGTCATCCTATTCCTAATGAATGTGTCTCAGAAAATATGCATCATATAAATCACGAAGTAAAATTATTCGCCTATGTCCGGAACATACCTATATCGTGCTGTTTGCCCTAGCGCTCCTCGAGTGGGGTGTTAAGATACTCTAATGTGAATATTCCGTGTTCAGGCAAGTTTCGGCAGCCAAACTAGGCGTTGTCTTGTGCAGAAGAAAGTGGCGAATTCGATAGGATATATTTCGGAGTGGAAAAGTGTGGAGAACATTGTTGATTTCCTACATTTATTTAGAATACCATTCCTTCAATATGGTGTCTGTAAGGGTTTTTGGTAAAGGGCATTTTTGTGACCTTAGTAATGTTGTGGCATACTTTCTGTTTGCCATTCCATTCCTAATAAAGGTGCCTTTCAGACGATATGCAAATTTAAGACCTCGCAAGATTAAAACCAACAGGACAGGACAATGAAATTGAGCTATACTTTCGGGCCTTGCTGAGCCCATTGAGTAATAACGCATGAGTGTGAAATTTGGGCGCATTTTTCCAAGTTTTGCTGTGGACATACAGATAAAACAATGCCATATATGAAAAATTCAGACATTTTTTAGCCCTACTGACACAAAAAAAAATAAACAAAAATCCAAAAAATATTTTTTTGAATTAATAGGCGCTAGATCGGAAAAATCCCCACTGTGCCTCGGGTGGGTAGGCATTTGTTTCATGAAACTTCCCCGTTGAGCGAACAAAGCCCGGCAAGTTGAGCACTGAGCAGCCTTACGGCCGCTCCTTCGTGTGACTGTGGGTACGCATGTGTTTGCTGAGACTTCCCCGTTCATTGAACTGGGCCTGGCAATGTGAACAGCCGTACGGCCTCTCCCCAGTGTGGGTTCGAATGTGCGTATCGAGGTGTGACCGTCGAGTGAACCGTGCCTTGCAGATGGAGCAACCGAAAGGTCGCTCTCCAGTGTGGGTCCGCATATGTGTCGTAAGGGTTGGCTGTTAAGCAAAGCGTGCTGTGCAAACGGAGCAACCGTAAGGCCGCTCCCCCGTGTGGGTACGTAAGTGTTTGTTGAGATCTCCCCGCCTAGCGAACCGAGCCTGGCAATGTGAACATCCGTGCGGCCGCTCCCCAGTGTGGGTCCGCATGTGTCTGGTGAGATTTGACCGTTCAGTGAACCGTTCCTTGCAGATGGAGCAGCCGTATGGCCGCTCCCTAGTGTGAATCCGCATGTGGTTGTTTAGGCTTGCTCGAACAGAGAACCGTGCAGTGCAGATGGAGCAGCCATACGGCCGCTCCCCAGTGTGAGTCCGCATGTGTATAGTGAGGGCGGACGGTTTGGTGTACCGTGCCGTACAGATAGAGCAGCCGTATGGCCGCTCCCCAGTGTGGGTTCGCACGTGTCTGGTGAGGGTGGACCGTTCAGTGAACCGGGCCGTGCAGATAGAGCAGCCGTATGGCCGCTCCCCAGTGTGGGTCCGCATGTGATTGGTGAGACCTGACCGCCTAGAGAACCGTGCCTTGCAAATGGAGCAGCCGTATGGCCGTTCCCCTGTATGAGTTCTGCGGTGGTTTTTCATACAGTCGGACCTGTCGGTCGAGTATTGACACCACTCGCACTTCAATCTGCCGTTCCTGCCCATATGGCCGTGACTTCTCTTCACGTGTCCGTCCAGACAATGTTTTCCCAAACATCTGAAGCCGCATTGGGGATATTGGACCGAGCCACTGATGCCTGAAGAATACACAGAAAGAAGAAAGGCCATTAAAAAAACGTTCCATGCTAAAGCAGGTCGCATTATGCGACCTGCTTTAGCATAGAACGACCTAACCTGGTTAGGTCGCAAGCCGAAATGCCAGTTCAAGTTACGAACCGAGCCGATGTAAGTTGGCATATAAACGTCGTGCCTGCATACGTCAAAGTAGCAGAACTTCTCAACGAACCGGGCAAAAAACAGTCTACTGTCGGCAGAAGGGTAAATGGCATTACCAGCGTCACTTCGATGGACACCATAGCTCTCGGAGCCGCAAACGATGAACTGACCTGAAGATGAAGGTCCGGCCGGAGAGGAAGTCACAGATTTCTCAGACGTCTCCGAGTGGACGGTCAGTTCCCGGGCCGAGTCGTCTCCGTAGTACACCAGCAGCTCAGAGCCCCGCGGAACGGGCTTTGACGTCCTGCATAGGGAGATAAATATAGCATTATTGATGAAAGCTTGATTGGTGTAGTCACAACACTTACACAGTCATTAATAACTTCGACGAATCCATTAAAGAAAAATATGGGCCACAGGACGAACCGCGCATAAAATACGTAACGCAGTTAGGAAGAATAGATCCGTGGATTCCAAGACTACAACGCACCTGAAGTATACCTGGCCCCGGTACTGGAAGGCCACTAGGTTTTGTTCTTCCTCGGAGCGGGCACAGTTGACCCTTCTGAGCCAGTTGCTGCAGCTCGGGTCTTCGGCATTCACCGAGTGATGTACCCGGTCACCCTTCTTGATCTGAGGTACCAAACAAAAACATAGTTCATCAATTCAAGGAACCAAACAAAAATATCACATCAATCCTGGGACCAAAACAAAAATGTCACGTATGCAATGAAAACATTGTCAATTTTCTATGTTTCTAACATTAGTTTGAAATGTGTTCTAAAAGTTTTCAATCGTCTAAATGACTCCATAGTAAGAGATGCGACATGTGACAGTGTAAAAGCAATGGGGGCCGACGCTATATTCTTATACAATATATGAACCAGCAAAAATATGTATTTGTAAGAAGAGCAGAGGAGATTCGACAGAAATGACAAAACTGACCTGCCATCTGTACCCGGTGGTTCGAGCCTGACTCTGCTCGGTGGTCAAGATACCCTCGTAAGGACCGAGTCTTTGGCGCGCAGGAAGATCCTTCTCCGCTAAAACTCCTGAAATCGAATAAATACATACCTTCACCTCGACTAAATGGACACAACATGTACTGATACATGGGACATGAAATCATACAACACAAGCAACCATCACCAAATGATGCATCAAATCAACGTTAGGCGGCACGGGCGGACATCGATAGCAGCGCCTCTATCGGTCACTAGGGAAAGCTGGGCTGTAGGCGACGAAATGCCGGCTGAGTTGTCACAAGTTAAATAGGTTTTATAGACATCCGTCTTGTGAAAAAGTTGAACTTTTGCCTTCAATATTTCTACAGGCAATTTTAGAAGTGCCTTCACATAGATTACAAAACCGTTTAAATTATTTTATTCACCTCAAGCCTTCCCTATTGTTCTTGATGATGCGGGAACTATTTCTAATTAGTGTTTCTTGCTTAGTTAAAGAACATATTGTGCAAACGATGAAAAAAGCATAAATGGAAGATTTTAAATGCAATTTTCTGTAATAAATAATGGTAAATTCTCTACACATCAAGGAAAAGGTGCATGCTAACTGATAATTTAAAGTTCTTGGGGCGAGTTGGTTTCTTCTTTTCTTACGTCGCCCCAATGGCCGCGCATACACTTGTGATAACGCCTATCGAACGTCCCGCAGCAGTTGTTACGTATCGCCATTTGTCTTGCCTCATTAACTTACCGGTGCCAGACGCTGGATTTGTCGACGGACCAGAGCTGAGAGAAGGCGGGAGAGTCTTGACGTCCCTGTCGACATCTCCGATACCGGGTCGTGCCTGGAATGTCCAGCGCATGTGGGGCGCAATGTCGACAATACAATCCACGCATTGAGATTATCTTAAGCCTGTTTGTAAATCAGACGGGTATGTTTTGTGGATATAGATCATGAACCTGTTCTTGACCACGTACCCATGACAGTATTACCTGCTAACAAGACAGTAGCAAAGCAATAATATAACTATGAGCATGGATTAGAGTAAATACTTCATCCATGCGGATGAAGATTTACTCTATTAAGAGGATACTCTAAGAGGATTACGTAAATGTGAAAGAAATAGATCATTTTTACATGAAGCTCATGTCGTTCCGTCACTAGGGCATCAGGCACAATTGGTCATATTATTTAATGTCTAAATGTGAGAGGAGTCATGTGTAAAGAATACCAATCAGACCAGTATGGACCAGTCCTTACCTTGGTATCGTGTATGATCTTTAGCGGTCCATGGACGGGACATTCACCGTCCCAATCGCGGCAGCACACGTCACAAACTGTCAGAAAGAAGGGCGAAAAAATTATTAGCGATTTGATGAAGAGCAGACCAAGGTTTAATCGTTCAAGGTTCCATTGGACGGAAACAATGCGCCTGTATTCGGTTTAACTTGTCTGCAATATGAGTGCTTATGTACATTCGTCCGTTGATGAGGAAAAGTTGTAATTGACTAAAATCGGGAGAATACTCACATATGTTACTATCATCGAGACCGTCCACATCTCGGTAGTTAATGACGAGACGTTGACTCTTGATGAACACTCTATCAGCAAAAACTGCAATAAATTCAACAGGGTTATCAATAATTCGGTGGCATTTCGGTAACGCGTCAGTTCAATAGAGTGCATGCGATTGAACATAAGAATGGTTCGATAATGCCATTCAATCACTTTGTAGAGTACGAAACCAAAAATAAAAATAAAACTTACATTTTCTCTGAAAAGGGCACAAAAGTAAGACCGAGGATATCACGATAAACCCATTGCTTACAGTCTCTTCACATATATAAACTTACCTTCAGTAGAGTCTCGAATGGCAGACGAACAACCAAGTAACAGACTCCTTTTTGCATTGGAGATGAAACAGGCACTGAAAGAACAGACAAATGCAAATATTATTATAATTCATCAAGGATAATATATCATTGTCTACGATGTCAAATAACAACTAAAATTTCAACAACAGCACTGAATCATGCCCTAACCTGTCCCGGTCCACCTCAGTGAACCCGATGAAGTCCTCAGACGGTGACGGTGATCGAGGTCGGTACTTTTCCTCCTTCACTAAAGAATGCAGAGCGAGGTCCGAGAAAGGATCGTCGTCCGACACCGAGGGAGACGACGGCCGCTCAACCTAGACCGGATCAACAGACGAACAATATTCAATGAAACATGAGATGTTTATCCTCCACAGATATACAAATTGGAACACATTATGCGCTGTCATTCCTCTTTTATTAACCGGCGCCGTGCTGGGGGGGGCGTTTTTACGCCCCCCCCCCTCAGGTTTTTCGCGAATATCTCAAAAACGGCGGCGCGCAGCGCCGCCGTTTTTGGTACACGTGTTCCTACATCATTTCCGCACATGTTGTGAAAATTTCAGACCTAGGCCGTTCAAGGTCAGGTCACCAGGTCACGTCAAGTGACCTTACCTCAGAAAAAGTTCAAAGGCTCGCTATAGCTACACCGACTGAACGATCACTTTGAAACTTTCAGCGATTGATATGAGTAACAGTATGTATAAAATGTATATTTCGGATTTTTGATATCTGTGACCTAAGGTCAGGTCAATTTTGCGACCTCTCCATTATAAGTCAATGGGAGAAAATTGAAATGCGCCTCTTTTGGACGAATATCGTTCAAAACGCTCTCAAACATCGGTTCATAGGTAAACATGACACACTGAATAGGAAAAATGCACCTGTGACCCCTCTGTGTGCCCCTGAGGTCATCTCAGGTCATGAACGGTCGCCAGCAGTTTTTTGGCTATAACTTTTGATAGAGACGTGCTAGAGCGGTGAAAACACGTCAGATGTGTTCAGCTCGACGATACGGATCGACTGACATGCAACATGACCCTTTTCGGTCAGGTCATGACCTTGACCTGAGGTCAAATTTTCAAAATGACCTTTCAAGGTCAACAAATAGTTCATTCGACGCGTCTCGACGAGAGGAACACGATGCTGGCAAAAGTAATGTCATGGCGCTTATGAGTCAAAAGTTATTGACGAAAAAACGTTTTTCGTAAAAACGGCTATTTTTGGAGTTTTTGCCCTCTGGAGGCTAAACCGTTGACCTGAGGTCAAATCTGAGAACATTACTCAGAAAGGTCTGTAAAAGGGCTATCGAATGCGCTTTTCCGCGGCGCTGTAGCTCTATCGGTTCCCGAGATAGCCGTTGGCAGTTTCCAAAATGTTGAAATAGTCAACATTTTACCTTTGGTGACCTCTGGTGACCTGACCTTTGACCTTTGACCTGACCCAAAAAATGACCGAAGTGTTTTCGTCCTTATTTTTGACGCTCTTTCGATTGCCGCTTACCGCGTGTCGCTACGTGGCCCAGGAGCCGAGTTAGACGGGGGGGGGCGTGAAAA
Source organism: Amphibalanus amphitrite (assembly GCF_019059575.1). Classification (NCBI taxonomy): domain Eukaryota; kingdom Metazoa; phylum Arthropoda; class Thecostraca; order Balanomorpha; family Balanidae; genus Amphibalanus; species Amphibalanus amphitrite. The sequence goes on along the minus strand of NW_024882641.1, from coordinate 157,171 downwards.
CGCCCCCCCCATCACTCGGCGGAAAGTTCAGGCCACCAGCACGGCGCGGGTTAACCTCGCAGCTAAAAACCAATGAGAAGTGAGCACCATGCATTTGAACACTTACCCTTGGTGAAGTGACTTCAATCTTTATCTCCTCCTTCACAACTGGCCGAAAGTCGCTCTCAGAGCCACTATCTATGGGAGTGCAGCTCCTCGGCCTCTGAGACTTCCTCACACTCTGTGACGGACCCCATTCCCCGTCGCTGTCAGCGGAGCCCTCCAGAGACCACTTTGGTCCTTTTGGTGACATTGATGCAGCCCGCATGAGCGGCAGTAGTTCAGACACTGATGGATCTGGAATGGGGTCCAACATCAGTTCACATTGAGTTGACTAGATGAAAGCACAAAACGGAGAAATTATGTAGCAAAAAAATACAAAGTTGCAGAGTTATCACCACCAATAATTGAATATTCCTTATGGAATTAATACCCATAAAACATCTCTCAATAATGACAATGACATGGTTTGCCAACAAGAATGCAGCAGGAAAATAATGGAGGTGCTCCTATACCTAGCATTTAGATCCTGGCTTTATATGAAAAACTGTTTGTAGCCTCAAATGATCTCTGATGACCTTTCTAGAGGGCAGGCTAGCAGCCAAAGACACCTTTGTTGTCAGAAGTAGTCCAAATCATTGTGATTCTGAAATATTTTTATTGTTCCTCCTGACCTGGCAGGCTGACATGACCTCAACCTGGGGTCAAAAATTTCATATGTTGTCAAAAAATGATGAACTACAAGCTACTCCAAGCGGTGAGGCGCTTCGCACCAGTTTTTTATTCACACGCAAAAAACTGGACAGGGTGGTAACAAATGCCCCCCCCCCCCCACTGAGGCAAAGGTTAAAACTGGGTAAATACTATTAGAATTGTCTCGTGGCGACCTACATGATGGTACTTTCCATTTCCCACTGTTGAAGCTTCTTCCTTACCCATGGATGCCTAGACAAAATCATTGCGTCAGGTTTGAGGTTAGGTAAGGTCTGGTTACCGTAAAACGGGGTGTTAAGGGACAGTTTTGAGGTGTTTTGTTATATAACTCAAGAAGGGTTGGAGATAGAAGCATCAAATTGTCAGCATTTTATGTGGAATTTGGTGCTTTACATGCCTGCCACATTAAAGTTTTTAAGATTTATACCTGCATATTATTTTTCATTATTTTTCATCACTGTCCCTTAGCACCCCAATGTGGGGTGTTAAGGGACACCTATATTATTCCAAGAAATGGTCATCAAATGCACACAATTGGGGTGTGGAAGGGCACACAATTTATTTTTTGAAATGTTTCGCATATTCTGTCACAAAGCAAGTCAGGTTCATTCACCACTAATGACCTTTTTAGCCAATTACGTGTAATGCAGTTTACGCTTGTGGAAAAAGTGCTAATTATAAGGTAAACATAACCAAAAAGTAATCTTCTGTCATCAATAAAAACCCATGTTGAAGCTAGTCACTTGTCATTATGTTGCCCTCTTTGTTTTAGCCTTTTCATGATGACATCACATATACCTACATCAGTCTCCATTAACCCTCGCCCGCACATGGGGGGGGGGTGGTTGCCACCCCCCCCCCCCAGGTAGTCTTTCTGCTCTGCACTCAACATTTTTAGAGCTAGAAGGCTGATTTTTCGTATAGCTGCTCCTCTATCCTTTCTTGATGTCCACTGAAAATTTCAAGTTTCTGTGATTTTTGGTTTCGGAGATATGACCTTGTTTTTCAGGTCATGTCATGACCCAAATGGCCAATTCTCAACATCTTGCGTTTGCCATGGGCCTTATGAGCTTTTGACACCCTGATTTCGGCCTTTTTTGCCAGTCTTACCTCCTACCTATCATGGAACATGTTGTTCGACGATGTTCAGGGGTCAAGGTCAGGGTCAAGGTCAACCTAGGTCACCTAAGATAATTGCGTTTTAGGCAAGCTGAATTTACTTTTTTTGAAGTTTTTTGACTGCATTTTTGGTAAAAGCTTCTCAGATCATGATTTCATGTAATATGGACCCAAAAACAATCGGTGCACACATCAGTATAGGTACACACAGACACACACAGACATACAAACACATATAATTGACCTTGACCTAACTTGACCTGAAATGACCTCAGCAGCAAAATTCTGGTCGGGTAGTGTGACAAAGAGGTTCTAGCTGGCTTGGCACCAGAAAACAGCATCGTCATCGGTATTTGATAAGCAGCACACTTGATATCCAACGGTGACCCAAAACAGCAACATTTTTTAGTTTGACCTGACCTGGAAGGTCAATGACTGACCTGAGAAGGTAAAACTGGGTATCATTGGATTCGTCTCTTCCCAAAGAATCTTTTTGGTCTTTACTGCTAAGCTCTATCTCCAACAGGAACGAAATGGCGCGGGGGGGGTGGCAACCACCCCCCCCCCCCCCATGTGCGTTCTAGGATGGGAAAATGGCATGTGCGGGCGAGGGTTAACCCATCATTGTAAAAGAGAGTGTTGAGATGTTTTGTTACATAACTTAAAGGAAATAGTTCACTTTCACGAAATTATATTTTTTGCAATGGATTTATGATTTTTTATGTTCAAAATGATCAGCAAAGAACATAAAACCTTTTTATAACAAAATATTATTTTCTATATTTTTGATATAGGAAGAACTTTTCAGTTTCTGTAAGGCACACGCGATCCAGTATGAAAAGAGCATGGGTCCCGAAAATTCTTCAGAAGCTAGAGAAATTATCGCGGCCACCGGCATTTGGGCGATCTGCTCATGCATTTGTTACTGGAGCGCCTCTGAAGAATTTTCTGAATAATTTTCTTTTGTTACTGGAGCGTTTCTGAAGAATTTTCGGGACCCATGCTCGTTTCATACTGGATGCGAATATATGCAAGGCACACAACCTCAACGCAAGGCACCTTTTTCGGGACGAGAAATAGAATATCTTTGCCTAGGGTGATCGTTGGGCTGTAAAAGCTCCTGATTTATGCTCGTCTCAGCCCAAGCTACGGAACTGCTATTCCAGTTAAAAACCCATGTTAAAATGTGAACTATTTCCTTTAAGATGTGTTAGAGATAAAAGCATGAACTTGCCAGCATTTTATGTGGAATTTGGTGTTTTCCATGCCTACTGAAAGAAAACTTAATGAAATTATATTTAGATAGGGTAGACCGGGGCAAGTCGCCCCGCCCAGGTAAAACGCCTCACCGATGTTTCTCGGAACTGGCCACGATCTGGGGAAATATTCTCTCTTCTATAAAACGTGCACTATATGATCATTATATGACCAGACTGGAAAGAAATTGTAATGACTCCTTAGGGAGATATAGCCAAAAATGTGTTTTTGGAGTGATTTTTATGTTTTGTTGTCAGGTTATGCATCATGGCGTTCTTTTATGGTCCACATCAGGTTAACAACTTTTATGTATTTTGAACAACTATTATCTAACGCTTATAATGCCGGGTTGGTTCGTGTTAAATTATGTCTTGCTGGAGTGCAAGGCGTTGTTTTCTGACCGAACTACGTGATGGGGTAAAATGCCCCAGTAGGTCGCGGGGCAAAAAGCCCCATGGGGCGTTTTGCCTCATGTGTTGTTCGTACTACCCACTTCCTAATGTTCGGTAGCTGGCAAACAGTAAGTTTCTATGCCTTTATGTGTATTTTTCTCAGCAACTGGATGGCAAAGGAAGTATTTTGTTAACATTTGCATTGCAATAATTTATTATTTGGTCTGATGAGGTAGGTGAAAAACCTGCTCATACAATAGTGTCATAGCTGAACACCTGATAGCATGGAAGGTGCTAACTTCAGTGCCGTGCCTCCAGAGGTCTAACGGACCTCTCACATAAGATTTAGCCAACTACCATGTTAAATCTTTAATCTTAAGTATGGGGCTACTTGCCCCAGGCCGTGGGGCGTTTTGCCCTGGGGTTGGGGCAAAATGCCCCATTTGCAGTTGCTTCACAAATCACTTCATAGCTGAGAGTCCGATCATAAGTGAATGAATTTGAAGGGTGGAATTTAAAGTAAAATGTCCAAAGAACGCATTGAGCACAAATTTGGCCTTCCAGGTGATGTAGGACAAAAGTTATGTAGCAAAATAAATTATCTGGGGCGTCTTGCCCCAGGCTACCCTATTAATTTTTATTTTTCTTCCCTGTCCCTTAGCACCCCACATCCATCTCAAAATATGCATGTATCCGGAGAAGAGGAAGAGGATGATGAATGAATGGGTGGATTTGCACAAGTTTTTCAGGAAACATGTGCAATACATGTGACAATACACCTATGCATTCATTTTCCCTGTACACCCACTAGTTTATGTGGTACACAGAGAGTTTTGGAGATGTTTCAATTTTGTGAAAATGTAGCATGATTTTCAAATCCATTTTGAACCAAATCACTTGCATGAAAAAACATACCATTTTGTCCTATGGTCAAGAGCAAAACAGTGTCAACTACCACACTGAAGTTTTTATTGAACCTTCTCAAATTAGTAAGTTAATATGACTCAAAGTTTTTCCCATGCACTTACTTGTACTTGTTGGGTTAGGGCGCATAGCCTCGTTGGGCTCAAGCGTCCGTAGTTGTTGTCATCAGTGCGCCATTCTTGTCTCGATCGAGTAGATGTTGCAATCGGTTGCAGCCAGATTGTGCAGAGGGAAACTAAGCAGATGAAGGAAAATGATAGGTTTAGCATGGGATGGCATGGGGATGTATGCGCGGGCTTCGGATATGTCCAGGCAGGAAATGTCCGGTGAAGTATATTAGTAACGGTTAGTTTCTAACATATAACTGATTAAAAACTTAAAAATAGAAACAAAAAGGATGGTTTCTGGTTATGAGTCATTCAATCATAACGCTCTTGACCTCGCATCTGTCCAGCGAGCCATTCAGTTCAAAAGGATCTTCAGGCACGAGTCTGCTCTTGGTACCTCACTCAGTTATCAACTTGCGTTGGAGGGTTCATGTCTCATGATCATACCGATCATAACGAGCCTCAACTTCGGAACTATGCGACTACTTCTACAAAAGAAGGGACCGGATGGTACAAAAAAGATTAACGAAGGTATACATCCAAGAGAAATCTAGAAAAAGAAACTACAGTAGCAAACCAGTACAGGCTGCTCTTCATTCATCCACTAACTGCATCCATCTCTCACACCGATGCATCTCCACTCCCGCATCCTTCTCATTCAACATTCAATCTCCATTCATCCAATCATTCCCACACAATGCACGACTGTTACACACATGAGGACGTCCACAGAGCAGTCGCAGCACATAACACAAAACACCAGAGAGACGATAAAGTAAACAATCAACACAAATTACAAAAGCAGGAGATCACATCAATGTGCCAGATCGACGGCCATGCCCTCCGCATCAGTCGCGACGGGGTTCGCCAATCGGCAGGTAGACTAACATAATCCAATAATTGCACATGATAGCTTCAAACACAAATAATCACAGCTAGTTCATCGCAGATCATCGCAGTCACAGCTTTTTGAAGAGATTGGTAGCACGTAGGAACCTGAAAACCTCGTCAGTGATGTCCGGGTGTTGATCACCCAGAAGAGTTTTCAGGGTAAGTGGTACATCCAATTGAAGGCACTTCTGAACAATCGATTGTCGGTGAGTAGCATACACTGGGCACTCCACAAGTATATGTTTAACTGACTGGGGACACAAACATCGGTTACATGCAGGCCTGGGGTCTCTATCTATTATATGTCCGTGAGTGAATCGTGTATGTCCTATTCGCATGCGACATAACAAGATTTCCTCCCTGCGACTGGCGCGTTTACAAGATGACCATGATCCAACTTCATCCTTTATCAACTTCAAGTTGGTGTTTGAGTTATACTGCTGCCAGCACTGATTGAACAGGCGACGGACAGACAACCCAATATCGGGATAGTGCTCTTTGGGACCCATTTCAAGGACTACTATTTGATCCAGCGAGATAGCCTCCCTGGCCTGACGGTCAGCTAGCTCGTTCCCAGTGATGCTGCAGTGTCCAGGGATCCACAAAATAACAAGTTCGCGATCAGACAAAGCAATCAATCGATGACAGGTCTCTAAAATCTTCATGATAGTAGGATGGGAAGTGACCGGCCCACGAAGAGCAGTCAGCACGGACAGGGAGTCCGTGCAAATGACACATCTCATGATACCACTTTCCTCCACAAATAACAGTGCCCGTAGTATAGCGAATGCTTCCGCCGTAAATACAGAGCAGTTATTTGGCAGCTTAAACCTTTCACGTCGGTTTCCAAGTACATACGCACATCCAACACCATCATGGTTCTTTGATCCATCAGTAAAGCAGAAAGAGAACGTTGCATATCTCTCTCTGAGGTCATTAAACTGACATTGCACTTCAATATCAGATAAGTTTGCTTTTCTCTCATTTGTTAGTCGAATCAGATCACATTTCTGCAAGTGCCAAGGCGGGATGGTACCAGATAAGGACGTCAATTCGTTCGGCATATCAAAGTTTGTCTCAGCGCATATAGCCGAGAGCCTCTCATACACAGGGAAGCCTGCGATTCGCTTCAAATAATCACTATCAATGGCAGGCAGCGATGCACCGCGTGATATCAATTCAAGACATGGATGGTTGGGGTCACTCTTCACTCTCAAGCAGTACCGTAAGGTCAAATCGCACCGTCTTAATCTCAGAGGGGGTACGTCTGCTTCCACCATCAGAGGTAGTATGGGGGAGGTTCTAAGCGCGCCCGTAGCAATCCTCACGCATGCATTCTGGATGCTATCAAGCGACTCAACTGTTTTGTTTCGTGGACCATCCAGTATCTGGCATGCATAATCAAGTATTGGCCGTATCATTGATTTGTAAATTCGCAAAAGTATCGTTCTATCCGCTCCACAGTTCCCTCCGGCCAAACATCTTAGGATTGATATACGTTTAGTTGCCTTTCCCTTCACATATTTAATATGTTTGCTCAAATTCAGTCTCGTGTCGAGCAAAACCCCGAGAAACTTGACCTCCTCGGAGTAGCTCAAGTGCTCGTTGTAAAGTCTCAATCGGGGCACAGTGGCTAATTCCCTTGCTTTCATATATCGTCTGAATATAATGGCATTGCATTTGTGCGGTGAAAAAACAAAGCCCCATCTGTCAGCCCATGAACTAACATGGTCGAGAGCTAACTGCATTCGGTCAACTAATTGTGCAATTCTCCTTCCTTGCACCCACATGGTACAATCGTCAGCGTACAGCGCACATGTTGGGTTTCCGGGGACTCCATCAAATATGTCGTTTATCATGATGTTAAACAACACCGGAGAAATTACACCACCCTGTACCAAGCCATTGTCCTGTTCAAATGTATCGGAGAGGCAGCCATTTCTGACTTGAAAGGTTCGGTTATCAAGGTAGGATCGAATGAAGTGCATCATTCGCCCTCTGAAACCAAGTGCGTGCATCTTGGTCAGCAGGGCCGCCGTCGAAATAAGATTATACGCATTCTTAAAATCCAAGAATACAGCTAAAGTATACCGGTTGTAAAAGAAGCCCTGTCTAACATTGGACTCCAGTCGTAGTAAATGATCAGCTGTGCTCCGTCCCTTCCGAAATCCGCATTGAATGGCTGAAAGCATTCCTCCGTTTTCAATAAACCACGCCAGCCGTCTGGTAACCATTCGTTCCATGACCTTACTGAAGCATGATGTAAGCTGTATAGGTCGGTAAGATTCGGGTTGGTGACTTGGCTTCCCGGGTTTAAGGATCGGCACCATAATGGAATGTTTCCAAGTGTCGGGAAGACGCTCTGAAAGCCAAATGTAATTAATCAGCTTTAGGATCTGTGTCAATTGCTCATCATTAAGTTGCTTGAAAAACATGTAGTGAATCTTATCAGGCCCAACAGAGGTATTTCCACAATGGGAAACTGACCATCTCAATTCGTCAATAGTAAACATGTCATTGTAGCACTCGTCGTTGTCGCTCGCAAACGATGGAAGCTGTTCGAGCAAAACACTCTCTCTTTCCCTAAAGGCAGCTCTATAATTAATGGACGCCGACATCCCCGAGAAGAAATTCCCGAGCACGTCAGCGACTTCTTTGGGATCGTCTGTCATATTGCCATTGATGCATAATACGGGCAATGGCCGCTGGTAGCGCTCCTTCTTTGTAAAACGCCGTATTATGTCCCATAGTTGTCGCATAGGGGTGGTATGTTTGAACATATGTAGCAGTTTCTCCCAAGAGTCCCGTTTTGCCTGTCTAATAATTCGCCTTGCTCTTGCTTTAGAAGCTTTATATTCCATGAGGTGTAAAGTTTGGTGGCTACGACGAAACCGGTTGAGTGCTCGTCGCCGACTACGAATCGCCTCTTTACATTCCTCAGTCCACCATGGACAAGTGTACTTTGAGTTGTTCCGTTTCATAGGTACGCTATCCTCCGCAGCCCTCAGTAAGGCTTCGGTCATAGCTGTGCAGTTTTCCATTCCTATTCCTTCACAAAATCGTAAGTCGCACTTCTCAGTAAATTCAGACCAGTTGGCCTTATTAGTATTCCATCCCGTGAAATCTGTGTTCCGACAGGTGTCAGTTCCAGGCAGATCAAATGTTATGTATATTGGGCAATGATCACTGGAATATAGATCAGAGTCGGTACACCATTGCAGGTACTGACCTATATTACCCGTGCTCAATGTTAAATCAATATGGGACCATAGTCCAGAGTATTCATCGAGCCGTGTCGGGCTGCCATCGTTAAGAATATTCAGTGCGTGTTGACGAATAACTCGTTCCCATATGACTCCTCTCTGGTCACAACGATCTGCGCCCCACATGTAATGTCGGCTGTTAGCGTCTGTACATATAATAAAAGGTTGTGGCAGCTGGCTCACCAGACCACTGAGAACCTGCTGCGAAAGACGCTCGTTCGGCGGAAGGTACAACGAACAAATACACAGCCGACATCTGCCAGTTGGGACCGATATTGCAACAGCTTGTAGACAAGTATTCAGATTTATCTGACAATGGGGATGTTTATTGTTAACATAAATACTGACTCCTCCCTGTCTCCTGTCCGTATTGGGAAATGCGTTATAAAGAGTGTAATTATTAAGGCGGAAATCATAAGGATCATTAGGGAGAAAATGTGACTCTTGGATGCAAATCACATCTTTGCCTTTTTCCAGTAGCACAGGTTTAATCTCCGGCCATTTTCCAATCATTCCACGAGCATTCCATTGCATGATGGTAAAACTCCTCACACTATTAACCATAACGCTGTTTCTAACTAACTATTCGACGGAAAAGTACCCAGCACGGTCAAGGTCACCTTTGCGCTCGTTCTCGGCTCTGAGGTCGGGCTCACGCCGCGCCCCAGGACCGGGCCCACGCCTAGCCCCGGGGCCGGCCCGCCGACCTCGCGATAACATCGGGTCACGTGACCTGCCCCACTGCCCCGGGCGCCGGTCGAACCATCCCGGCTCCGACGGAACACGCCCGTTTCATCAGCCCCGCCGCCAAACCGACCCAAAAAAGGATCGCCTGGCAGACTGACGACGACCACCACAAAATCAAATATAACACATGAGATACTGAAACCAGACACCAGATGCAAATCAGGATAAGGAAATAAATAATACATAATCTGGGTACCGACTAAAACCTGCGACAAACGCAGGCAACTGTAATCACTGGAAATAATTGTTCGATATTTGCCAGAAAAAACCACAAACACAGAAATGATGCTTTTGCTGGGTATTGTCTAAGAGTTGGGGGGATGGGAATTGTTTTGCCAACACTGTTTGGACGAAGGAAGTCGCGAAGCACTTTGGGCCCGCTGCATTGGTTTGAGCCGACCACGTTCACCTCGCCCTGGGGCTCGAGTGAATCGAGTCAGCTCGGGGGACGGCGAAATCTCGTCATCCCCAGTCAGTGCTGGAAGGACAGGCATGTTGCCTCCCTTCTTTCCCTTGCCCTTCCTCACAGTTTGCCACTTCCCAATCTCCTTGTCAAAGCCAGTCACTGGTCTTTCATCTGAGTCAACATCACCATGTTTTTGAACCTCCATAGAATCACTCTCTGTCTCTATGCATGAAATCTCACCACTACTCTCTACACCCTGTGCACCGCTGTCAGTGATGCAGGCAGGCTCTGTCTCCTTGTCTGTGCCTTTGGGATCCAATTGTTTGCCCAGAACCTGCTTGAGCAAACCCACCAGCTCTGTCACTGCATCTTCAAGCTTACCCACCCTGGTTTTCAGTTCCTCCTCCTGTGGGGATGAGCTCTGTGGTACCTTAAGGACCTCAGAATATGATTTTGGACTCTGTTTCTGTGCTTGTTCCTCAAATTTTTTCCTCGCCTCCCCAAAGGAAATGTCTTGTTCTACTTTCATTCTACATATTGCCCTCTCTTTGACCCATATCTCACACCTCCTATCCTGACAGGAGTGGCCACTCTTGCCACAGTTGATGCACTTTGGAGTGCACTCTCCCTCATGACTCGGTTCCCCACAGACAAGACACACACGATCATCCTTGCATGTCGTTTCAGAATGGCCAAATTTACCACATTTGTAACACATCATTGGATTTGGGATGTACTGGTCAACTTTGTAAGTGACATAGTCCAAAGAAATCCTAGAAGGGCAGGTGGGGGCATCAAAAGTTAGAAGGAGTGTTGCTGTCCTTTCAGTGCGCCCATTGACCTTCCTTGTGAACCTTTTGACCTTTGTGACACCAAACTCTTTCAACCACCCAGCTACTTCCTCCTCAGACAGTTCCATCAGGTCGTGGGCCCGCACGATACCCCGGGAGGTGTTGAGCCGTTCATCCCTGATCACCTGACACTCCTCACCTGCAAACATTTGAACTTTCAGAAGCTTGGAAGTCTGAGACTCATTTTTTGTCCTCATCAGCAGCCCACCATCAGCCAAGAGGCTAGCTTTAGCCAACCTATCATCAGGTCCCAGTATCCCTCTGATTCCGAGCTGAACCCAAGGCCATCCCTTTGATTTAAATGAAACATCAGATAACAACTTTACCTTCAAGAAAGACCCTGTGTTGTTGGACTCTCCTCCGTCAAAGAAAAACTCGTCAGGTCGCACCCGCTTTACGGGCCGCCTCCGATCCATCACTGCATCACCTCTTACTTCAAAGAAAGAACTTGCCTTGCAAACGAAACAGAAAATAGAAACCAATGAACCCAAACTCGAACACCCTCAGTAACGCGCGAGAGATCGCAGCTAAACTCGAGCTCCTCCTCCGCCGACGTCTCGCACACCCTTGTTTTCCCATGCAGCTGTCCCTTAACACCCCACTGTCCCTTAACACCCCATTTTATGGTATGTTTCTTTTTTAATATTTTGGAGACACCTACCTTACCATCATATCTGGATTTAGCACATTAAAGGGACCCTCCCACCTTCAAAAAAGTTAATGAATTGGCATAGAAGTGATGTCCCTTGGTTCGGAAATATCAAAAATGAATATGTACCAAATTTCACCGTAAAATATTCACTGGATTTCAAGATATTAGGCTTTTACTTTTGTTTACTTTTTGGAATCTCTGCTGTTCCTAGCGACTCTTTGAAAGTGCGGCACTTGTTGCGCTTAAAACAGCATATTCCACAACGTGCTACCAAATGTTTTAGTAAAACATTTAAAATCATTAGATCTCCGCTGACATCACAAATTCTAAGGGGGCATTCCGGTGCAGTCGCCCCTTAGAATCCGAAAACTGCAAGTTTGAAATTCCATATCTCCAAATTTAAGCATTTTTCGATGTTGTTGTGAGTGCCCAAACCGGTACTGAAGGCCATGGCCACCAATTTGGCTATCTCAACTCAAAACTAATGTTAAGGTGGGATGGTCACTTTAAAAATGGAAGAATGCGTATTACGTAAGTAGGTACTACTTACTTTTGAAAAGTGAGTCGATGCTATTATACCGAACTTACCATGCTGATCCATCTCAATCTCCAAATCAAGATCCCTCGTTTTCTGTGCGAGTCCGCTCAGAATGAGAATTCTATAGATGGCCTTGATGAGAATAAGTTGAAGTCAAAGTTGAAGTGCGCATCACTAGCATCACACGACGCGTGCTCTCACGTGGTAGCAGCAAAACTGCGTCATAAATGTCGAAATCCAAGGCTCAGGGTCATCGAAATCAACGTCCATCAATTGAGCAGCAGATTGATATTCGCGAATATCAAACTGAAAATTCGATATTCGGACGGGGAACGCAATAACTCAAGAACCAGTGAACCGATTTTGATGAAAAGGCCCTCATTCCATTCCTCGTTCCTTATTGCAGGTTGACGGCGATTTCCAGGTCACTAGGTCATGACCTTCAAGGTCAAGGTCAAGGTCAAAGGACGGGGAGCGCTCTACCGATTTACATGCGGTAATTTTTGTAGCGGGTAGCTTCATTCCTTCTACTAAGTATTGGACTATTCCCGATGCATGTGGGTGACCCCTTATGCACGTGCCACGTGCAAAACGAAGGGGTATCAGTTTTGTAATAGTTGCAATATCTCGGTAACTTAACTTGGCCGATTGCGCTTGAAGTTGGCATGTAGGTAGGCACCCACTAGGCAATGCATATCCATTATCCATGTGCCAGAGTTGGGGTGCTGCTGCACGTGCGCACGTGCAGGGGTCGATTCCAGATCTCGAGAACGGCAGGACCGATTGCGCTCAAATTTGGTACGCAGTTAGGGACCGGTTAGTAGGGTGCCGTGCAAAAGTCACTTGGGACCCATTTTGCACGTGCGCACGTGCAGGGTGCCGCTTCCAGATCTCGAGAACAGCTGGGCCGATCATGTCCTCAAATTTGGCAAATCGCTGGAGACCGGTTAGTAGGGTGCTGTGCACACGTCAGTTGGAGATACCCCCTCACAATTTCGCATGTGCAAGGCCCACCCTCTCGCTCGCTCCGTTAGTCGCCCCAAAAGGCGTTATACTGGTATTGTAAGCTTTACATGCCACGCCGATCTCCTTTCGGCCTTCGCCTTGTCGACAAAGGCCGCGCAGAAATGCTACGAATAAAGGAATGAGTGGTGGTCACGAAAAATGTATTGTCCCTCAAAGTAGCTGGACATTATTCACAAATCACAGCGCTACGACACTGTACCAAATAGCGACACTCCTTAACTCCTATGTGGAGGCGGATAGTTAAGAACACAACTACTGAATCACCGTGTGTTAACATAAAGAAACAAGATGTGACACTCACACGGGTAGCCAAGAAGCTCACAAACGAGAACCACAGCTACACCTTTTTACGACTAAATATAGACATAGTGCACGCAGCTCAATAATAGTGCAACCGATTGCGACAAATCGCCATTGACAGACTATGGCATACTGTCGAAATCGCCCCCTTTTATTACTGAAATGTGCGCACTGCCGCCCTAAATTGGGCGTAAAAAGCTGAATAACACTAATATATCAAACGTATGACGACAGCCGGTCATGCACTTGTCGGCATATTTCAGCATTGCATTTCGCCAACCAAGCCATTTACCGCATCAGTCAAACCTGTGTAATTCTCAAAACTGTGTACCAGTTAAAATCGAGTTTTTGCGTCAAACTGCTGAACCATTAGACAGTAGTCGCAGCAGTGCTGCCAGTCTTCGTGTGGGTCTGCATGTGTCTGATAAGCTTTGCCCGTTGAGCGAACCGGGCCTGGCAGTGTGAGCAGCCGTACGGCCGCTCCCCCGTGTGAGTACGCATGTGTAAGGTGAGACTTGTCCCTTGAGTGAACCGTGCCTTGCAGATAGAGCAGCCGTACGGCCGCTCCCCAGTGTGTGTCCGCATGTGTGCCTTGAGGTGTCCCCGTTCAGCGAACCGTACCGTGCAGATGGAGCAGCCGAACGGTCGCTCCCCAGTGTGAGTCATCATGTGTCTGGTGAGGTGTGATCGATCAATGAACCGTGCAGTGCATATAGAGCAGCCGTACGGCCTCTCCCCAGTGTGGGTCCGCATGTGTGTAGTGAGGTGTGACCGGTTAGCGAACCGGGCCTGGCAGTGTGAGCAGCCGTACGGCCGCTCCCCCGTGTGGGTCCTCATGTGTTTGATGAGATTCCCTCGTCGAGCGAACCGTGCCATGCAGATGGAGCAGCCGTACGGCCGCTCCCCCGTGTGGATACGCATGTGCGTGATGAGGTGTGACCGTTGAGCGAACCGTGCAATGCATATAGAGCAGCCGTGCGGCCTCTCCCCAGTGTGGGTTCGCACGTGCTTGGTGAAGGTGGACCGTTCAGTGAACCGGGCCGAGCAGATAGAGCAGCCGTATGGCTGCTCCCCAGTGTGGATCCGCATGTGATTTTTAAGGCTTGATCGAACAGTGAACCGTGCAGTGCAGATGGAGCAGCCGTACGGCCGCTCTCCAGTGTGGGTCCGCATGTGTGTAGTAAGGTGTGACCGGTCAGGAAATCGTACAGAGCAGATGGAGCAGCCATACGACCGATCCCCAGTGTGTGTCTGCATGTGTCTGGTGAGGTGTGACCGTCGAGTGAACCGTGCATGGCAGATAGAGCAGCCGTGCGGCCGCTCTCCAGTGTGGGTCTGCATGTCTTTGGTAAGGTTGGACTGTTTAGTGAACCGCACCGTGCAGATGGAGCAGCATTGCGACCTATCCCCAGTGTGAGTCCTTCGGCAACGTTTCATGCTTGTGGGCTTGTCGGTCGAGTATTGACACCACTCGCACTTGAATCTGCCGTTCCTGTCGATGTGACCGTGACTTGTCTTCACGTGTCCGTCCAGACGTTGCTTTCCCCAGCATCGGAAGTCGCAGTGGGGACATTGAACCGAGCCACTTATGCCTGAAGAATACACAGAAAAAAGAAAGGCCCTTAGACAAGTTGCATGCCAAAGCAAGTCGCACATACACTGGAACAATCACGACGCCCAGAGATGACCCACGCAGCTCGTGGTCGCCTTTCCAGGTCTCCTTGGTGAGCGCCATGGGCGGTAGCGGCAATGTTGACGCGATAAGCCATCAGCGCCCATGAGTTGATCCGCTTGTCGTTCGAAATACAGCCTTCAGAAACGGAACGCTGAGCTCGTTTAGAGAATATTTCACTTGCCCTTTATTAACTCGCGCATGGACAGAACTCCGAGCCAACTTATCCGTGAAGGAAAAGGATAATTAGCAACACCAAAAAATCAAAACTTTAAAGATAAAGAGAGAGAGAGAGAGAGAGAGAGAGAGAGAGAGAGAGAGAGAGAGAGAGAGAGAGAGAGAGAGAGAGAGAGAGAGAGAGAGAAAACGTAATCAATTATTTATCAATCCAATGTCACTTTAGTTGGAAGAACCACAAGAAGCAGTGAACGCGGAACGCCACTATCTAAATTAAATGCATACATGATAGAAATGGTTAGGGGAGAGTGGCCATATTGCGCCACGTTAAGCGAAACTGGCTTCAGCTTGGAATACAAAGACAGCACAGGTTTGTTGTTTTCACATTATATTCAGAAACCTTTTTCCTGCCTTTTTTAGACAGTAATTTATCGCATACTTCAACTAATTAGCCAGACACGGTCTTTTTAGAAAGTGTTGCAAAGGGCGCAATTGTCGAATACCTTCGATAAATGCGCCCACACCATGGCGCATTTGAATTCAAATGCGCCCACCGCAAATACATGCATTAGCTATGGGCTGTAAAGAAAAGAGTGATAAGTAGGTAATGCGTTGGATGATGTGTCATTATTTCATTAATTTACCATCTGTTTTCTAGAAATTTCATTAGAAGTGCACAGTGACCTCAAATTGCTTATGGTTTTGTCATCTACTAAGCCTTTCGAATATTAGCCATCATTATTAATGTTACCCATTTCATTAACATTAGCCCGGGTGTGGCGCATTTACCCCGGTCGCATTTGAAAAAACGTAGTGGTGTGACAGAACATGGCGTCCCTATTCACCGCAGCCACAATCTCTTGCATGGAGGTGCTCAGATCATTCGAAATTAACCATCTGTCCGAAAAATTAGCAGCACATGTGTGCAAACATTTACTAAACCTTATTCTACAGCTTTGAAGAATGCTTTTTTCGCTAAGAAACCCCAACATTTAAACAAAATCGTTGCTTAAGCTCATGCTGCCTTACCTCTGCCAAGGTTCCACCGGAAAAGGAAGTATGATCGAGGTGGGCAACTTTTGCAACAACCACTAGGTACTTATGGTGTGCCAATTTTTCTGGAGCTTGGGAGGGCGCATTTATCTCGCGGGCGCAATTAGGGTACTCTCCCCTACATTCAGCATTTTCTCTATATCTTGATAGGTACAATCAATGCAAACAAGTAGAAAGGAAAAGACGTGTGAAACAGGCGATAAAACCTAAAAATAGCCGAGAATTGATAAACACATTTCTTCGGCCATTACAATATTTCTTTTCCTTTTACATGAAAGCCATAACACTAAGGAACATATGGTAGGTATTCGCTAATGGACATGGGTCCTGCTGAAAACTCAGTACAGTCTTCAATAGAACAACGCTACTTTTATTTTAGCCTTTGGCGGCACATAGTTTGCCGACGTCAACACGACAACTTGTCAAGTCAACAACATGTCAGGCTTGTAGGTAGGAGAGGTTGGGGTAATTTGGCCGGTGGTGTAAATTGGTAAAATCGAAATAACTCGAGTCTCTATTCATTCCTCATGGGTAGTACTAACTCGAGGACAAATGTCATTATAACTTCCCCCCTCATAGTTTTCTTCAAAATAAATAAAACGTGAAGTTCATTAGAAAATGGCAACTTTTGCATCCGCTTAAAAAGTTGTAAACCATGTAGTATTTGGACTGTAAACGAATTCCGACATTATAGCGCCATTCTGGGGGATGTTCAGCGGTTCCAAGAGCAATTTCATTTAGTTCCGTGCAGTCATGACGACTTTGTAGACAAAAAATTCAGAATAGCAATGTGGGGTTATTTGGCCGGTAGGTACTAGCGGGGCAACCTGGCCGGTGCGCTCAGGGTCGCTTTGTTGGGACGGCCGAGTTGTCATGGTAAATTATACCATAAATGACATAATTCATCACCAACTTTGACTTGACTACCTTAATGCCTTATTTCCTATTGGACAGCTGTAAGGCCATGTGACGTCATCAGAGATAACCAAACGTTTTTTTTGTGCTAATAAATCCTAACAGAAAAAAGATACAGCCGCGCAAATGGTCTCATTTTGTTCAGCTCGTCAAGGCGCATCGAATGATATACATGATGACCTTGAAATCATGTGACCTTGAGGTCAAGCGACTTGAGGTAGCGTGACCTGAAGTCAAACTTTGACCTTGACCTCTCGAAGTCAACACTTATATGTTTCGATGCGAACTGACGAGAGAATTACGATGCTGCTTTTATTTTTGACCTACCTTGATTACTTCAAAAGTTATTCGTAAAAAATTGTGATCGCATCTATGTAGAGCCGCTATTTTGACTATTTTCGACCTCTCTGACCGCTGAGTCAACCTCCGAAATGCGCCAAATGCGTTGTAGGACGCACGTCATTGCTGAATGTGAAGCTGAGTCGCCTTTAACAAAAAAACCCGACTACAAACTAATACCGGCCAAATTGCCCCACACCCCCGGCCAAATAACCCTGCTACTTGCTAGTGGGGCAATTTGGCCGCCTTGCAGACCTTTGTAATACGTCACAATTGCAATATAAGTAATTACTCTATCATTTCAAATTCACTGTCCAGTAAAGTAAAATGAATGCGACACCTGCCAGCGTTAAGAAAATGCAGAAATGTGTCGTCAATTTTAAGATAGGGGAGAGTGGGGTAATTTGGCCGCTTTTTTTAGAAAACGATATAACTTAAAATTGACGACACATTTCTGCATTTTCTCAACGCTGGCAGGTGTCGCATTCATTTTACTTTACTGGACAGTGAACTTGAAATGATAGAGTAATTACTTATATTGAAATTGTGACGTATTACAAAGGTCTGCAAGGCGGCCAAATTGCCCCACTAGCAGGGTTATTTGGCCGGGGGTGTGGGGCAATTTGGTCGGTGTTAGTTTGCGGTCGGGATTTTCTGTTATATTGCGATTCAGCTTCAGATTCAGCAATGACGTGTGTCCTATGACGCATTTGCCGCATTTTGGAGGTTGGCTCAGAGGTCACAAGGGTCAAAATAGCCAAATTAGCGGCTCTAGATGCGATCACAGTTTTTTACGAATAACTTTTGAAGTAATCAAGCTATGCCAAAACTTCGAGTACCATCGTAATTCTCTCGTCAGTCCGCATCGAAAGATATATATGTGTTGACCTTGAGAAGTCAAGGTCAAAGGTTGACCTCAGGTCACGTTGCATCAGGTCGCTTGACCTCAAGGTCACGTGATTTCAAGGTCATCATGCATATCATTCGATGCGCCTTGGCGAGCTGAACCGAATGAGACCATTTGTGCGGCTGTACCATTTTTATGTAAGGATTTATTAGCAAAAAACGTTTGGTAACCTTTGATGACGTCACATGCTCTAAAGGCCTGGCTACACTATGCGTTTTCTTCGTGCGTTTTTTGCGTGTTTTGCGTGATATCGTTCTAGAAAAAAGAACGATATTACGTTTATGTGATGTTTTTCACCTTAAATTTTAGTTACATAAGATTTATATTAGCTTTTGTATATAACCAAAGTAAAAATTATATGGTTTATAACTTTTTTCCTAGAACGATATTACGCAAAACACGCAAACCTGCAAAAACGCACGCAGAAAACGCATAGTGTAGCCAGGCCTTTACAGTTGACCAATCGGAAGTAAGGCATCAAATTAGTCAAAGTTGGTCATGAATCATGTCATTTATGGTACAATTGACCATGAAAACTCGGCCGTCCCAGCATAGTGACCATGAGCGCACCGGCCAAGTTGCCCCACTAGTCCCGGCCAAATTACCCCATATTGCCATTCTGAATTTTTTTGTCTATAAAGTCATCGCGGCTTTACGGAATTAGATAAAATTGCTCTTGGAACCGCTGAACACCCCCAAGAATGGCGCTATAATGTCTGAATTCGTTTTTAGCCCAAATACTACATGTTATACAACTTTATAAACAGAAGTAAAAGTTACCATTTTCTGATGAAATTAACGTTTTATTAATTTTGAATAAAACTACGAGGGGCAAAGTTTCGACATTTGTCCTCCAGTTACTTCTACCCATGACAAATGAATAGAGACTAGAGTTATTTCACTCACTTTTATTACACATCGTACAGGTGGGGGCGGCCAATTTACACCACCGGCCAAATTACCCCACTCTCCCCTACGTTTTCTAAAAAAGCGGCCAAATAACCCCAACCTCCCCTACATACAATTTGTACGTCGTACTCGTACCTTACAGTAACCGCGCTTATACAAGATGGATAGAGTTGTTACGGAGCGAGCGAGCGAGCGGAGTCTTTCCTTAGATTAGCGGAAATTCCTGAGTATGAGCGGACGGCCGGCCGGCCGTGCGGACTAGAGATGCCACAAATTTGCAATTTCATTACCCGCCCCGCCCCGCAGCTACCCCTTGCCCAACCACAACTACCCGCAAGCTGATTTTGGCTGAGCCGAACCCGCAAAAAACCCGCAATTTCAAAAACCTGCTTTTGCAAGAAAAAAATACAGCTGGGTCAATGCTAGAGCTATATAAACCTTACTTGCTTCATTGCTGTGCAGAAAAAGACAGCCAATCAAATAGTAAGGACTTGAAATTGCTATGCTAAGTCCTCAGGAAGTGCACACTGGATAGTGGAAAATGAATAATGCATCAATACATTTGAAATTCCTTTCTGAAAAGAGTTCAGTAAAATATTTCTCTCACCTTACCCTTCAGCATTGGCTGAGGATCAAAATTTCACTCTGGCTCCCTCTCAATGTTAGGCTTCTGGAATGCTATTGCTATCAAAATGAATGTTGATATAAAAAGATATGCGATTTCCAGTTAAAAATAAATAGTGACACGGTGAATAATGAGCATCCAGTCGATCTACACATCAAACAAATCATGCAAAATCCCAGCAAAAACCAACTAACCACCAATGAAATGAACCACGCATTTCTGAAAACATGCGTCAGAAGCGTCACCAACAGCTGATTGTAAGGAATGTTACAGCGACTAAATTATTGCAGCCGTAGTTAGTGCGAACTTGTTGCGAAAACACCGTTGTATAATGCATATTCATGTGCCATTCTGATAAAATTATTTTACACAACAGCTAAAGTTTTGCAATTCAGAGGTTAATCACCGGTTAAGAAATAAAGAGACAGTAAATACTAAATTAAATGTAATAATTTTATAGATGGTCTTGGTAATGCCTGGTCCTCTCTCGGCATACAAATAATAAGGACGTAAAAAGACAAAAGAAATAAATGCGACCAGCTACGTGGTTTTGTAACATGTATAACTGCTATTTTGAGGCATTCAAAAACCAAGACAGAAAAATTGATTGTAAAATTATTATTGCGTCATCAATGACAGCTTTCCTTCGCCTCATAGACCAAAATTGACGCAGTCAAATGCCAATCCTTGTCAGAATGTCGGAAGTGCGCCAGTATTGTATTGCGTTATGTTTGGGCCGCATGCCAGTCAATATTTTGATTTTTTGTAACAGTAAGGGTAATTGGTGTGCTATTTTCGGAATATGGGGTGGGACAGAACATAGAATAGGATAGGTAATCAATAAATTTGCATCAAATTTTGTTTAGCTGATAGCTCTTTTTTATGCCGACCAGACGCAAATAAAGTAACATGTGGTATTTGCTCTGATTTTCAACATATCATTTAAGTCTGGGTTCTTCCATAATGTATATCTAGTGCACACTGCACATGGACTTCAGTTCAGCTTCCTATAAGTTTGCTTTCAGGTTCTTTTATGTTTTATGGAATGCTTTCATCAGCATTTATTTATGCTTTGTAGTTTGTTGCTTGTACCCTGGTTTGGTCATTGCTAGACTGTGGATGCTATTGCTGGTTGTTTTCATTTTTGCATTTGAAATGTGCTTCCATGATATATTTTTATATTTGGTTCTGTTTTAAAAGTTTTTTTGATCAATATTGTATTGTTAACCTGAGCAAATGCACTTGGCATTGTGTTTTGCATCTAAAAAAATAAAAAAATAAAATTTAAAGGGTCTTAAGTCTGACCGCCAAATACCCGCCACACGACAAGTTTTGCTTCTCGAACCCACCAAAAACCCTGCGGGTTTTGAAAACCCGCAGAAAGCGGGTTCGCGGGCTCAAAAGTGGCATCTCTAGTGCGGACGCTTTTGCGAGGCTTATATCTCAGCAACTACTTGGCCGATTTACATGCGGTAATTTTTGTAGGGTAGCTTCATTCCTTCTACTAAGTATTGGACTATTCCCGATGTATGTGGGTGACCCCTTATGCACGTGCCACGTGCAAAACGAAGGGGTGTCAGTTTTGTAATAGTTGCAATATCTCGGTAACTACTTGGCCGATTGCGCTTGAAGTTGGCATGTAGGTAGGCACCCACTAGGCAATGCATATCCATTATCCATGTGCCAGAGTTGGGGTGCTGCTGCACGTGCGCACGTGCAGGGGTCGATTCCAGATCTCGAGAACAGCAAGACCGATTGCGCTCAAATTTGGTACGCAGTTAGGGACCGGTTAGTAGGGTGCCGTGCAAAAGTCAGTTGGGGGCCCATTTTGCACGTGCGCACGTGCAGGGTGCCGCTTCCAGATCTCAAGAACGGCTGGGCCGATTGTCCTCAAATTTGGCAAATCGCTGGAGACCGGGTGCTGTGCACACGTCAGTTGGAGATACCCCCTCACAATTTCGCACGTGCAAGACCCACCCTCTCGCTCGCTCCGTTAGTCGCCCCAAAAGGCGTTATACTGGTATTGTAAGCTTTACATGCCACGCCGATCTCTTTTCAGCCTTCGCCTTGTCGACAAAGGCCGCGCAGAAATGCTACAAATAAAGGAATGAGTGGTGGTCACGAAGAATGTATTGTCCCTCAAAGAAGCTGGACATTATTCACAAATCACAGCGCTACGACACTGTACCAAACAGCGGCACTCCTTAACTCCTATGTAGAGGCGGATAGTTTAAAACACAAATACTAAATCACCATGTGTTGCCATAAAGACACAAGATATGACACTCACACGGGTAGCCAAGAAGCTCACAAACGAGAACCACAGCTACACCGTTTTACGGCTAAATATAGACATAGTGCACGCAGCTCAGTAATAGTCCAACCGATTACGACAGATCGCCCAGACCATGGCATACTGTCGGAATCGCCCGCACTATTACTGAAATGTGCGCACTGCCGCCCTAAATTGGGCGTAAAAAGATGTATAACACTAATATATCAAACGTATGACGGCAGCCGGTCATGCACTTGTCGGCATATTTCAGCATTGCATTTCGCCAATCAAACCATTTACCGCATCAGTCAAACCTGTGTAATTATCAAAACTGTGTACCAGTTAAAATCGAGTTTTGCGTCAAACTGCTGAAACGTTAGACAGAAGTGGCAGCAGTGCGGTTGCACTTCGCATGGGTACGCATTTGTTTGGTGAGATGTGCCCGTTGAGTGAACCGGGCCTGGCAGTGTGAGCAGTCGTACGGCCGCTCCCCCGTGTGGGTCTGCATGTGTTTGATGAGACTTCCTCGTCGAGCGAACCGTGCCGTGCAGGTGGAGCAGCCGTACGGCCGCTCCCCACTGTGAGTCAGCATGTGCCTATTGAGGTGTGACTGTCGAGTGAACCGTGCCGTGCAGATGGAACAGCCGTACGGCCGTTCCCCCGTGTGGGTACGCATGTGTTTTGTTAGGGTAGACCGTTGAGTGAACCGTGCCGTGCAGATAGAGCAGCCGTGCGGCCGTTCCCCCGTGTGGGTACGCATGTGTTTTGTTAGCGTAGACCGTTCAGTGAACCATGCCTTGCAGATGGAGCAGCCGTAAGGCCGCTCCCCCATGTGGGTCCGCATGTGTGTAGTGAGATGTGACCGTAAAATGAACCGTCCCGTACAGATATCACAGCGGTGCGGCCGCTCCCCAGTGTGAGTCCTTCGATGGTGTTTCATGTCTGTGGACCTGTCGGTCGAGTAACGACACCGCTCGCACTTGAATCTTCCGCTCCTGCCCAAGTATTTGTGACTTGTCTTCACGTGTCCGTCCAGATGTTGCTGTCCCAGACATCGGAAGTCGCAGTGGGGACATTGGACCGAGCCACTGATGCCTGAAGAATACACAGAAAGAAGAAAGGCCTTTGAAAACGTTCCACGCCAAACAGGTCGCACATACACTGGAACAATCACGACGCCGAGAGAAGACCCAAGCAGCTCGTGGTCGCGTTTCCAGGTCACCTTGGTGGGCGCAGTAAGCGGTGAACGGCTATGTGGACGCGACAAGCCATCAACGCCCATGAGTTGATCGGATCCCTTTGTCGTGCGAAATACAGCATTCACAAACGGAACGCTGGGTTCATAAAGAATAGTTCCCCTGCCACTTACTTAGCGTTTTCTTTTTCATACATAAACAATGCAAACCAATAGCAAACACAAAACATTGACATAGGTAGTAACACTACAATGTAGTGAAAATTGATAAATACTGTTTACTTTGCCATGGCAATATTTGTGATTGCACACAAAATACCATAATAATAACCCTATAGTTTATGTAGTACGCATTACGTAGGTATAACTTCATAAACGTGTCTTTGCGCAAGCTCAGCACATTCATACATACCTACAACAATGCAACTTTCATATCAGCCTTTGGCGGCACGTAGTTTGGGTAAGGTGGCACGGCAGAAAACACTCAGACAGGCTTAGAGGTACAGACAGCACGTATCAACAATAGCCGTGTTTATGTACACGATGAAGAGTCTAAAAATTTGCATAGGATGTCGACCTACGTGAGACCGGCGCCTTGTCGACAAAGACTGCGCACACGGAGTGCTTCAAATTATGGATGGAGTCAAAGCTACACAAAGAAGCATTACTTCAATACAACCGTACATTCTCAACAAATTATAGCCCTACGGCGCTATAAGAAAGCGACGCTCCTTACCTCCTATGTAAAAGGGGGCTAATTAAAAACACCACTGAGTCACCCTGAAAAAGTATACAGAAAGCAGATATGACACGGGTAGCCACGAAGCTTACAAACCAGAATCACAGCTATCACACTAACATCAAACGTACAGTGGGTCTATTTAAGATCTCCAGAGCCACCACGTGGCGCTGCGGTCGGGGTAGGGCGAGTCCAAATCCCGAGGGAAGTGACTAGTGAGGTCACCGGTCATTGTGGGGGAAGGAGGGAGGGGAGTGACCCGCTGCTATCGCGGCGCGGAGCGTGCGTGCGCCGGGGGTGGGCCGCCCGCCACTGCCCGCGGCTGAGGGAGGGGATGCTGGTTGCGGGTGCGCTCACTCAGGTATGGTGGTATCCTGTTCATGTGAAGCCAGCAAGAATGCGACTGAATGGAATAGTTATCTCAAACAAACGGGCAAGCGAGAGACAATGTCTTAAACTTGCAGCAAAAATGTTATCCAATGATAAATGAAATCTAGGACCTATATTTTCAGTCGGTATGTTCATGATGTCCTAGGCTTTCTAAATTTTTTATTCAGTTGCATAGTTTCTTTCATTCTTTGGCACACTCAGCTTTGATGGGTTTTTAAGTCGGGTCAAAAAGAATCACGAGTTGAAATGGGTCAGGAGAAAAACAAAACAAAATTAATGAAACTCAGCAAAACATTTATATAAATATATATAGGTGCGACAATTTTGACATTGTTAAGAGGATATCGGGGAAAGATAAATCACCGTGCTTGTCAGTGTTGCAGTAGAAGGAAAGGTTTTGATTATTGTCTAGATAAAACCGGAGCCGCGTGGGGCTCGAACCCACAGCATCGCACTCGGCACACAGATCACCAAGCCCCAACGCTACGAGCACCTGTCCCCCTGCGCCCCTGCGCAGCTTGCTGGATAGTGTTTCGGCCAAAGCTGTTTGATAGATGTCTGACGTCTGCGAATGTCACGAGGCCAAAGCCAAAGGTAAATGAGGGAGCCGAATCAGGCTGGACCGGGGTCTAATACCCAATCATGGTCATACAAAACAGAAGTTAGTTTCAGGTCATATTAAAAAAATGTTTTTATTGTTTTTTAACTTATTTTAGCTTATAGTTTTTTAAGTCGAAACTTTATAAACAAAAATGCGATACTCGTCTACTTTTGACTTGTCCTCCTATCTTCTAGCGACTAAATTTGGCCTTAGTCCGATGTGACCCGTCTTACAAAAAAAAAAAAAAAATCGCCGGCCATGACAATGATTCGCCCAAAGGCGCTCTACGCAAGAAACACCAGCCACACTGTAAAAAAAGTTTACCAACTAGTTAGTTATCCGGCCACTTTTCACTAACCATAGGCGTGTAAGCAAAACACGCATTTCATGACTAAGTGTGTTTTCAATTACACGCAAAAGGTTGAATAGCGTGTTTTGAAACACACCTCCTAGTTTTCGAATATTTGCCAGGTTACTAAGATAAGCCGTGTAAGCGTGTTTATTGACTATCATCGGTGTGTTTTGTTAATAACTAGAGACGTGTTAGGTAACACATGTGTTTGTCACACGGCCACTTTTCACTAGCTATATGCGTGTACGCAAAACACACATATTGCGTGTTAGCTAACTAAGCTGTGCGTGTTAATAAACTAAATGCATTTTTGAGAACAGGCGTGTAACTTAACTAATGTGCGTGTTAGTCACCTCTTTTCATAGCCGCCCCCCCCCCCCAAAAAAAAACGAATCGAATTAAACTCATCAAACATGTTTATTCAAAACTGCATTCAAGCTCCTTTCAGCAAGCTTACAACTGCATACAGTAATATTTCTCTATTGTACTAAAAATGAACCTAAAAAAGTAATCTTCTGTAGGAAACTGCCGAGCGGCAAAGGCGCTCCGTTCTAAAGTTACGTTCTAAGCTATATATAAACGATCAAGGGTCAGGGTCTGATTCTACGACCACCCCCGCCTGTAAATCCGCACCAGCCATTGCACCAAACAGTCTCCAAATACGTATTAGAACATTTAAAAAGCTTTATTTCTGTCGTAGAGGTAAATGAAACTGCAACAAAAAGGCAAAAATTATCTGACCGAACAATCGTGGCTCATATACCTACACAATTTTCTTTGACAACATATAGATGCAGTAGACATAAACCAGTCTGTGATGTGATGCACTGATGCAGTGGACATCACATAAATCAGCACCGCACCGCGTGCACTGCCTGAGTGCCCAATGAACTATTAGGTACATTTAATTTATTGTTTAAAGTTAAATGCAGTCTTAACCTGCAATATGTTCATTCTTCAGTCGGTCATAAATACTTATAGAAATCAATTGACAATCAACCAATGAACAGTGCCTCCACCCTGAGAAACTGAAACGCCAGCAATGCCTGCACTCATCTTCACCATAATCACTCACCATACGAATAAGGATGAAATCCATGTCCAATAATCCATATCATTTCACTGTCTGACTTCATTTAACACCACACCAGCTCCTTATGCCACGCAACACTTATACGCCACAGCAGCTCCTTTATATACCACACCACAACGCACACGTCCTCTCCCTTCTCTGACTTGGCACAGACTGAACCAGGGCTGTCTCATCCCTATCTCCGTAACGTGTCGTGTGCGACCAATGACGTCACGGCATTGCGGCGTTCTGATTGGGCGGCAGCTCCGAATCGCCCGACTGGTGGTCCCCGCTCGACAAGCGCACGTGCACCGACTATAGGCATTTGTAGTGCCATTGACGGCAGAAAAAGTGAGCTAATGCAGAGCTCTGAATATACTTGAATAGTGTCTAAGCCGGTAGTAATATGTAAAAACGTCAGATAGGTTTCTTGTTCGTCTTGATTTGAGCTTTTATATGATACGATTTTTACCTTGGTGTCGAGTCTGGCAGCTATGTGGGAGAGCCCTAAAGTTGGGTCATTTTCCATAGGATTGCATTACAGCCGTCCGACGCTTCGTACCTGTGACGTCACGGAAATCGCTGCTTTGGCCTAATGAGCATACCTTCTATATAGGGCCTTGAGACTGAACATGGCGGGCGCAGAGGGGCGCACAAAATGGCGATTTTTTCAATTAACTAAGGTCTTTGTAATGCTACAACAAAAAGGGTAGTAAGAAAACTAAGATTGTGAATTACAACATGCGTTTGATTTGTTGGCTAACACGTTATCCCAGAAAAAAGACAAAGGAAGCATAAACAAACATGTGTGTCAAATAACACGGCATGGTTTGCACGGATAATATTTGTCGGCTTACAATGATGTTAGCTTTTCTGCTTCGATGAAATGGATGTGGTGTTAGGTTGCAAACATATGTGTTATCTGACCCGTTTTTTGCAACAGCGTGTGTTTTAATACTAGATTTTGCTTGAAGAATTAACTAACTGGTTTGTTAGCATTTTTTACAGTGCAGTCCAAAAATGGCGAACGATCTTTCTGGTACTGGAATTATCTACAATGAAAATTTCAGGACATATCAATAATCTTAATCCTTTGAGCTACTGGACGCTCGGAGCATTCGCTAGCATTCCACTGCTAGCTGCATTACCAACATCTCTATCATTACTAACAATAATACCTACCACAGTATCATCCCATTAACCAACATCACATGACACATATGCATTACTTTGCGTCATAAGTGACAATAGATGAACCGGCCACGGCAAACCCATGCCTTTATCCTTTCCTTTCAAGCAGCCGGAATACCAGCCGCCAGGCCCGCCCGCCACCGCGATATGGAACAGCGGGCCGGCTGGAATAGCTCCTTTGCCTGCGGCAGCGCCCAGCTGCGCCGGGGCTGTT
Source organism: Amphibalanus amphitrite (assembly GCF_019059575.1). Lineage (NCBI taxonomy): Eukaryota > Metazoa > Arthropoda > Thecostraca > Balanomorpha > Balanidae > Amphibalanus > Amphibalanus amphitrite. Next base: position 129,319 of record NW_024882641.1, on the reverse strand, counting down.
TGACAGGTCACCCGCACCGTGACCTCGCCCCTCCCCACCTCCCCACCGGGCCCAGCTCGGTACTGACCTCCCCTTGAATTTGACATGGACTCGACTGAGGCTCAACGCCATCTAGTTACGTCTGGAGATCCTTACTAGATCCACTGTACAACGGCGGCCTGTCATTACTTGTTGGCACTTCTCGGTACTGTACAGGGTGTCACAAAGTTCGTTCTCACCTTATATTTGTATGTAAAAGAGTACATTGCGTTTTAATATGTTTATGACCCCTCAATGTGCTCGTCATTTCATAAGCAAACACATGAATACATGCTGCGGCATGCCAACTGGCATGTTTGGCAGCATAGCAGGCTTGAAGTTAGTCAAGACTGACTTGACATGCGCCGTGAGCTCGTCGAGGCTGGAACAGCGCTTCGCTTCGACGAGCCTCGATTTCAATTTTTCCAATAGATTTTTATGAAATTTCCATCCGATGAGGTGCCTGGCATGTGGTCTTGCCACAAACGCCCGTCACAGTCTCCTTGCACTGCTTTTAAGCTTTGCTTGACCTCTGTACTGATGCACTGTCTTGCTTGAAGATGGGCCTACGACCTCCCGGGTGTCATTTTCCTCCTCCAAAAATGTGTTCATACTTGCGGTTCGAGTTAAGCTAGAAGGCTGAAACTCCTCCTAGATCTTCAGTTCTTGGTGAAGCATTCTGCGTCCCAACAGTGTTTCTGGAGTATCAATCGCAACCTGCTCAGCGTCTGGACGCATATTACCCACATTACGGTGACCCTGGCCTTTTGCATAGGAATAAAGCGGGATGACACGAAGGCCTCTACCGTCGCCCATATGGGACCGTTTTGGGGTTGGACGGGTGTTTTATCTCGAACACGGACTAGGTAGTCCAGATGACCACATTGATGTCATCGGCCCTCCAGTTTTTTTTAGCCTCAGGCATAACGAAACAAATGTTTGGCCATTTTAAGACATTCTCGACTGTTTTGCGTCCTCCGGTAAGTTTAAGCCCAAGTGACCGTGAGTTATGTACCCCGAAATAATACTCTTAGACAGCTGGTAATCCACCCTGAAAAGCCTGCTTACCAACTTTCTAACGCTAAGACCTTTTTGACGGCCACTTTGGCGCCACATATTTTTGGCCACATGGCTCACTCCTGAGAGGTGACAAAAATAGAGCATAAACTTGCAGCGGTTGACTCCCGACAAATCATCGGCGTCACTTGCTGACTGTGCGTCCAGTTAGCGACAGACATTGGCTACAGACTGGATGGCCTCAATCACCCTCAACCGTCGTGAATGGCCCAGTGCGGACTAAATACCGAGACGTTCCCGTATCGGAGACCTCTATGCTGCGGGGTAAGGCGCCTCCACAGAAGTGAACTCTCTAGCAAAAAAATATTGTCTAGACGAATGAGTTACCGTGAAGCATATTCACAGTTGCAATGGCAACCCCAAAAGCTAAGTTCCAAAATAAATCCAGCGAGGCCTTAAATAAGAGAGCCTCTTAAAGAAAAATATAGGTGAGAAGGAACTTATGGGACACCCTGTATTTCGCCAATCAAACCATTTACCGCATCGGAGATACCTGTTATTCTCCAACCGTGTACCAGTTAAAACCGTATATTGTGTCAAACTGTCGAGCCGTTACACAGGAGTAGCAGCAGTGTGACCACTCTTCGCGTGGGTCCGCATGTGTCTGGTGAGAGTTGCCCGTTGAGCGAACCGTGCCGCACAGGTTGAGCAGCCATACGGCCGTTCCCCCGTGTGGGTACGCATGTGTTTTGTTAGGGTAGACCGTTCAGTGAACCGTGCCGTGCAAATGGAGCAGCCGTACAGCCGCTCCCCTTTATGAGTTCGCATGTGTCCAGTGAGGGTGGACCGATGAGCGAACCATGCAGTGCAGATGGAGCAGCCGTAAGGCCGCTCCCCCGTGTGGGCCCGCATGTGTGTAGTGAGGGCGGAGCGTGTAGTGAACCGTGCCGTACAGACAGAGCAGCCGAACGGCTTCTCCCCAGTATGGGTGCGCATGTGTGCCGTGAGGTGTGACCGGTTAGTGAACCGGGCCTGGCAGTGTGAGTAGTCGTACGGCCGCTCCCCCGTGTGAGTCCGCATGTGTTTGATTAGACTTGATCGTCGAGCGAACCGTGCCATGTAGATGGAGCAGCAGTACGGCCGCTCCCCCGTGTGGATACGCATGTGCGTGATGAGGTCTGACCGTTGAGCGAACCGTGCAGTGCATATAGAGCAGCTGTGTGGCCGCTCCCCAGTGTGGGTTCGCATGTGTCCGGTGAGTTTTGACCGTTCAGTGAATTGTGCCTTGCAGAGGGAGCAGGCATACGGCCGTTCTCCCGTATGGGTCGGCGTGTGTGTGGTGAGAGTGGACCGCTGAGCAAACCGTGCCGTACAGATAGAGCAGCAGTGGGGTCGCTCCCCCGTGTGAGTCTTCCGGTGACGTTTTATGTCTGTGGACCTGTCGGTCGAGTAACGACACCGCTCGCACTTGAATCTTCCGCTCCTGCCCAAGTATTTGTGACTTGTCTTCACGTGTCCGTCCAGATGTTGTTGTCCCAGACATCGGAAGTCGCAGTGGGGACATTGCACCGAGCCACTGATGCCTGAAGAATACACAAGAAGAAGAAAGGCCATTAAAAACGTTCCATGCCAACAGGTCGCACATACACTGGAACAATCACGACGCCGAGAGAAGACCCAAGCAGCTGGTGGTCGCGTTTCCAGGTCACCTTGGTGGTCGCCGTGGGCGGTAGCGGCAATGTTGACGGGACAAGTCATCAGCTTTCCATGAGTTGATCCGTTTGTCGTTCGAAATACAGCCATCAGAAAGGGAACGCTGAGCTCGTACAGAATAGTTCACTTGCCCTTTATTAACTATATCACAGGGTCAGAAATCCGACCCAACTTAACCATAAAGTGAAGGGCCTATTTGACAACACCAAGGAATAAAAATGTGAAAGATAAAGAGAGGACAAAACGCAATCAATTTTTTCTCTAAGGAATGTCTCTATTTGGGAAAACTCCACCGTGGCACGCACGCCTCCCGTATTCCACACCACGACCAAAATAAAACATACATGATAATGATACACAAGGTTGCATTAAATATTTTCTTTACATTTTAATACAAAGCAATACAAATAAATAGCGAGAAAAACACGCGTTGAACAAGTACTAAAACTTATAAAAAGCCGAAAATTGTTATGCACGCGTTTATTCGAACATGGCAATATATGTGCTTCAACATGAACACCATAACAGTTAACACTAAGAGTAAGACACATGTAGTAGGTATTGGTTAGTAGACATGTGTCCAGTGTCCTAGGAAGTGTCAGTACATTCTTGAATAGAGCAATGCAAACAATGCCTTAGGTGGCACATAATCTGCCGAGGGCGACACGACAGAAACACCCCGTCAAGCTTGTAAAGTTGTAGGTACAGACAGCACATAGCAACAGTAGCCGCCTTTATGTACACGGGATGAATAGAGTATAAAGATTTACACAACATGCCAACCTACGTTAGACCGGCGCCCTGTCGACAAAGACTGCGCAGCGCACATAATGCGGAATGCTGCAAATACTGGAGGGAGCCAAAGCCGTACAAAGAAGCATTACTTCGATATAACCGGACGCTCTCAACCCATTAATGCCGGAATTTTTATTTTTTATTCTTAACCCTCGCCCGTATAGGGGGGGGGGGGGGTCGAACGGACCCCCCCCATGGTTTTTCGCGAATAACTCGCGTAAAAAGCGGCCGATCGCGACGAAACTTTCAGTACCCTCGCGTTAATCAATTTTACACCTACCCTGAAAATTTCATGACCCTGACCCCAATGACCTTTGACCTGTGACCTACTTGTCGAGACCATGTTTGGCCGGAATCGCGATTCAGCGTATGTCGGCTCGCATTAGCCGCGCGTTTGCAGTCTTTTCGTGGTTTCAAGCGTTCAAACATGTGATATGATGTTGCCCCCATGCATTAGGGTGGGTATCAAGGTCACCTGAAGGTCAGGTCAGGTCATTGACCTTTGGTGACCTCGGTTCACTTTTTCGAGTTTTACATGTTTCTAGGCCAGTTTTTGGAGCTGAATTCGAATTTAGCAACCATATGAACATTTACGAAGTAGTGTTGGTGCCTTCGTAACATGTTACGAAGCTGTCAGAGGCGGTTGACACCTACTAGGAATACCCGGCAGGACCCCTACTGGTTGACCTGACCTGACCTGACCCGACCTAGACTAAATGCATAAAGACATCATCTGTGATCAAAACTAACATGATATTCGTGATCAGCGCCCCGAAAAAACCCATAGCAGACACACTTTACGACGTTATAACAGGTCCCGATTTTCCCGACTTTTGGGTCATTGACCTGACCTGCAAGGTCAATCAATGACCTAGGACCTTAAAATTAAGTATCATCGGCTTCCTCTCGTCACGGGCAACACGCTCGTTTTTTTCCGCGAAGCTCTAGCTCGATCAGGGGCGAAACGGCAAGGAGGGGGGTCCAACGGACCCCCCCCCCCCTTATACGTTCGCGGCTGGAAAAACACCAATACAGGCGAGGGTTAAGTTATCCTTAACAAATGTTACCCACATGGGTCCCAGTAAAAAAAAAACTGTGCAAGCTTTTAAAAACTGTTCCATCGGTTCTCAAGTTATGGGCATGGGCCATAAATGACCCAACCGGCATTGGTATAGTCACAAATGGGAGTTATCACGAAAACTGATTTATCTAGATACCTTATTGTGTATATTGTATAAGTGCATACCTACTGTATGGCGGTCTCAGCCAATCAATATTAAGACGCACTGCACGCACAGAGAGAGAGAGAGAGAGAGAGAGAGAGAGAGAGAGAGAGAGAGAGAGAGAGAGAGAGAGAGAGAGAGAGAGAGAGAGAGAGTGAGAGAGAGAGTGAGAGAGTGAGAGAGAGAGAGAGTGAGAGAGTGAGAGAGTGAGAGAGTGAGAGAGTGAGAGAGTGAGAGAGTGAGAGAGAGAGAGAGAGAGAGAGAGAGAGAGAGAGAGAGAGAGAGAGAGAGAGAGAGAGAGAGAGAGAGAGAGAGAGAGAGAGAGAGAGAGAGAGAGAGAGAGAGAGAGACAGAGAGAGAGAGAGAGAGACAGAGAGAGAGAGAGCCTGTGATGCCCCTGGCAGGCCTGTGGTGCCCCTGGCGGGCCTGTGGTGCCCCTGGCGGGCCTGTGGTGCCCCTGCTAGGCCGCTGGTGCCCCTGGGTCCTGGCATGACTGTGGTGCCCCTGACAAGCCTGAAGTGCTCCCAACAGGCCCGTGGAGCCCTTTACAGGCCCAAGGTGTCCCTGCGAGGCCGTTGGTGCCCCTGTGAGGCCGGTGATGCCTCTGCGAGGCCGATGGTGCCCATGGTAGGCCGATGGTGCCCCTGGCAGGCATCTGGTGCCTCTGGCAGGTCTGTGGTGCTCTTGCTAGGCCGATGGTGCTCCTGCAGGCCTGTGGTGCCCCTAACAAGCATGTGCAGTGGTACCCCTGACAGGCCCGTGGTGCCCTTGCTAGGCTTGTGGTGCCCCTGTCAGGCCTGTGGTGCTCCTGATAGGTCGGTGGTGCCCCGGGCCCCAAGGGGGGGGGGGGTCATGAGTGACCCATGTGATGTGCGGATCCCCTCCTTCGGATCCGCCACTGTGATCTGATCACAACCCCCAGAAATAAATAATCGTATAATCATCAGTTGCTTCCATTGTATTTAACATAGGTACTGAGTAAATTGATAACACTATTGCCGGCTGGGTCATTTATGACCCAAGGATATTTATTGAGGAACAAAAGTTATCCGGTGACGAGAAGAAGGGCAAAAATACACATCATACTTTTCAGACAAATTTAAATAGGTAGACGATCATTCAACAGATAGTAAATTGCAAACATAATACAACATTACTTTTTGGGACGGCGCGCCATTGCCAGTGACCGTCGGCTGTGCAGTCCCGTCGTCTTTGGCTCCAGAAACTTCAGTGGACGAGCTCACACCAGTTTTATGCCGCTCCGACGCTCGTCACTAAACCCACAAAATCGACAAAACACACGCGCAAGTTCATCAAAGTGCCACTTGCCTCCATTGAGAAGAAACATTAAGATTTTGCTTTTGCGTCATATATGACCCAAGCGGCATTAATGGGTTAAAAATGGCGCTTCGGCGCTTAAAATAACGACAGTTCCACAGTCCTTTCCCCCTATGTAAGGGCGGCTATTTTAAATACACAATCACTGAATCACACTGGATTAGTACAAACAAACCAGATATGACATTGGTAGCCACGAAGCTCACAAACGAGAGTCACAGCTATAACACGAATAACTAACGTACAACGGGGGCTGGTCAGTGGTCATGCACTTGTCGTGAAGCCTCAGCACTGTGTTTCGACATGCAAACGATTTACCGCTTCGGTCACTCACAGCTTGTTATTCTCACCAGTGTACCAACCACTTCAAAACGTATTTTTTGTGTCAAACTGCCGAACCGTTGCTGATGTAGAGGCAGCCGTGTGGCCGCTTTTCGCGTGGGTCCGCATGTGTCTGAAGAGATGTGACCGCTGAGTGAACCGGGCCTGGCAGTGTGAGCAGCCGTACGGCCGCTCCCCCGTGTGGGTCCGCATGTGTTCGTTGAGATATGCCCGTTGAGCGAACCGTGCCGCACAGGTTGAGCAGCCGTACGGCCGCTCCCCTGTGTGGGTCCGCATGTGTTTTGTTAGGATGGACCGGTTAGTGAACCGTGCCTTGCAGATAGAGCAGCTGTATGGCCGCTCCCCAGTGTGGGTCCGCACGTGTGCATTAAGATGTGACCGTTCAAGGAACCGCGCCTTGCAGATAGAGCAGCTGTATGGCCGCTCACCAGTGTGGGTTCGCATGTGTCCGGTGAGTTTTGACCGTTCATTGAATTGTGCCTTGCAGAGGGAGCAGGCATACGGCCTCTCCCCAGTGTGGGTTCGCTTGTGTCTGATGAGGTGCGCCTGGTCAGCGAATTGTGCATGGCAGAGGGAGCAGGCATACGGCCGTTCTCCCGTATGGGTCCGCGTGTGTGTGGTGAGGGTGGACCGCTGAGCAAACCGTGCCGTACAGATAGAGCAGCAGTGGGGTCGCTCCCCCGTGTGAGTCTTCCGGTGGTATTTCATATGAGTGGACTTGTCGGTAGAGTATTGACACCGCTCGCACTTGAATCTCCCGTTCCTGCCGATGTGACCGTGACTTATCTTCACGTGTCCGTCCAGATGTTGTTGTCCCAGACATCTGACGTTGCAGTGGGGACACTGAAGTGTGCAACCAACACCTGTGAAGCACATTGAGAGAAGAGCGATGTCGACAATGTTTCTGGCCAGATATGAAAAATCAGGCTAAAATGATTTCATCCTGGGTGATACTCAATATAAAAAAAAAAATGAAGGATATGCATCGCTTCCTTAGTAGCGATGCATTAGTTGTCGGTGAAGCAGGATTAGGGCGCCAGCTGTGCCGTCCGCATCTGGACGAAGAAGTTTGAGAGCCACTGAAGGTAGGTACTGACCGATGCCTGACATGCGGTCACGACGTAAAGAAACGTCGAGGAGCGGTGGTGGAACAAACAGTCACCAGCCGATAAACACGTAAAGGACAAGATCGGTTGGCTGACACAGATGAAAATTGAACGTCCACAAAGGCATGGGTGCCGCAACACCCTATGAAATGTTATGTCCCCAAACGCAAGGATGGCTCAAGAACCCCAAGTTTTTGATGCAGCTCCTCAAAATGCAGCAGCTTGCATAAATTCCAACAATGCTGAACAGATGGGCTAGATTGCGGATTGAGTAACATTATGTGCCCCACTCGATGTCAATAAAAATGCTGTGGTTCTTCTTGAAAACTTCGACAATATGGACAATATGTTCAAAAAAAAAATGTTGACATTCAAGACTACCCGAAACGGTATTCAATGCAACCATCACGCTATCTGCACAGTCATGAACTAGCGTTTTGTTCTTGTCAAAAAGTTTGGATTTCCCTTGCAAATACAAAGTTTTTTTTATATTTCATCCAACATGGCCACAGGAACCAAGGCGATAAATATGTACTAAGTGGCGTCACGAGAGAATGCTGACGTCATGGTGCACACTTCTTCGGGAGTAAAAAAACTGCATCCATTTGATAGTTTTAGACACTGAAATCTTGTTTCGTTAGACTGATGCTGAATATTACCCAATATCCCAAAACAATAGGGTTGGGACCTATCTGCATGCTCTGTATGTTTTGGTAAAATAAAAAAGCTCAGAAATTTTAATGATTTAATTTAAAATCACTTTGTTAAAAAAATGCCTAGTTAGTTCAGAAATTAATTATTTGTGGCTGAAAACAACTTGCTTCTGATTGGTCGGGCTAATCATGACGTCACATGTAGGTATATAACTGTCTGTATATTTGGCGCAGTTGAGACATACATTTTCAATGTATTTTCCTATGGTAAATCGGAGTGATTGGTCGTGTTTTCAGTGTCTCTTTATTTTGCGCTGGTATTGCGTGGCTAAGAAGTTTTATCAAGAATGGCATATACTAAAATGTTCCTTTAATAATGGAGCTTCAATATCTGTGAGTTTTATTGGCAAGCGAAAACTGATTTCGCTGTTATTTTATCTGGAAATTACTCATTTTTTTAGGTCAATATTCAAAATATTTTACGGGAACAAGTTGGCACTTTTCTTGATTTTTGCACTCAAATCGCGTGCGATTCAACTGTATTGGAACTTGCAAAGAAGCTTGGTGATTAATTAACTGTGTTGTTATGACACTGTTTGCAAAGCATGGATAATGAAACTCTACCAAAGACTTAGCTACATAGCAATGCCTCAAGTAATACGCAGGAGGGACAGAATTCAGAGTCCGATCGAGAAGAATCGGTGCAAATGCTACGAAGACCAGGCAGCTCTGATACAATAGCTAGTCGTCTCACTACTCTCACTCCATTAGACCAGCTGATTCCTGACAGCACCGACTCGGATGCAAAGATGGAGCTCATCTTCCAAGCCAGAAACCAGTTCTTTGATGGAAGATGTGATGCTGCCTCTGTCTCTGCTTTGTTGGCCACTTTGGACGGGGCGGAGCTCCGCTCCTTGCGTGAGCGGTTATTCGCCTGTCATCCAGAAATAGTTCCTTCGTTTGCTGGCCGTTCCCTGATTAGGTGCAATACGGGGAGCTGTAATCAGGGAAGTAACTTTCCATATGAAAGGGGTGCAGGTGCACCCCCGTCCCCCATCCACTAGAAGTGCACCCCCATAGGCTAAGCGGCGCCCCACACGCCGCCCCACACGATTAGCTCCAGAGCAGATGGCGAGGGTGATTTCCCGGCTACATTCCATCTCGGCGTCGTGATGCTTGTGGGCTTGGAAAGCGTCCAGTCGTATGTAGGGTAGTGTAGGGGTAGGGTTGAGTTCAATAAGGTCCTTACATTTGAAAGGTTTGAACAACCCGCAATCAGCACAACATACCACAAGTTAAATAAAAAACTACCAAACTCCGCCCAACTAATATTAATAAACATTACAGCCAAACTAATGGCCTAAATAAAAATATATCTCAAATCCTAACAGTTATCGCGGGTGATGGTGCCATGAGTTGCTATTATCCAAAACAGATGCAAATAAACATGTTTGTATGTCCTATGTATGTTTGTTTTAAAAACGTTGCAGCGTCGCTGGGAACTGCAGTCTTAGATCTGGGTATGTTTGGCATCTGCAACTCTTCATATACACATTAACCCTATTTCGGACGGGGAGGCCTTTCAGGATTTTCTTGTACAATTGCCAAACGCCGCGAGACATTCAGCTCATATTTGGTGACTTTTCCTAAATGCTCATTGCGCACATCTCAGCAAAAAAAAAAAATGCAGGGTCAGGTCAGGTCAGGTAACCAGAGCGGGTTTGTTGACCCCACCTCAGAAAAGCTTGCAAACACGTCAGAGCTTGAGTTTTTCACGAAGTTATTTCCTCTCATCAAGTCTTCAAAACAGTACCTGCAGTATGTGTCGTTTGTATATCTCAAAATTTTTGATCTGTGGTTAGGTCAGAGTCGTGACCTTTACATTGCAAGCCTATGGAAAAGTATTGAAATGCGACCTGCACCTCGAGTAAACGAGTCAAAACCACCCAATTCTTTAAGAATTATGACAAATTATCTTATCTGTAATGATCCAGGTGCCATTTACTGACAGGGACACCGGGGAGGGTTATCTGAGCCGAGATCATGTGAGGTGATATCTACCATACATCAATGCTCACAATACTTACAATATTGACAATGCTTTTGCTTACAACACTTACAATACTTACGATGAGACCAGCAAGCACTCTGCCGTTACAGTTCTAACTTCTGTTTCGAAAACCGACGTTACACACATTCGCTGCCAGCATAACATGTATTGTTTGACAGTAACAAAATACAATTGACATCTGAACCCCAAACGGACCGCCATCCACTCAAATTCTATAACCCTGACCGGTCAGGGGGCGAATGGAGGTCATCTCCTGGGCATTACACTCAGCCCTTGCACAAAATATCTCACCTCACAGTGATCATTACAACAATAGCATCGACTTGATAGTGGATTTCAAAGTACTTGCATCAGCTCTTCCTGCTATTGCAGACGATCATCTCCTCAGGGTAATGTTGTTCGGGACATGAACGAAGATCGTTTTCGGAGTTTCATAAGTGCTACTGCAACAGCCTGGCACAAAACAGGACTTGTACGCTCTTCTCTGCACTTTGCCCTTCAGTATATCACAAAAGAATTGTTAGAATCCATCTTACGCTTCTTTCACAGTTTCCCTTGCCACCGTAGGGCGTAGATAGATTGCTGTTGCTGGTAAGTTAAGGCACGGTAGATAGAAATTACCTCGGTTCTCAACGCCTTAAGTTATTTTCATAAAAAAGAACAAATAAATGATCAATAAGATGACAGGAATGTAAACATTTTAATCGTAAAGTAGTCCAAATATTGGAATGAGCTTTTGCTTTTCAGCATCCTCCGATTCATCATCTTTATCATTTGAAAATTCGAGGTACATAAAATGTTCATCACGCGCTCAATGTTAAGTGGGAATATAGTACACGGCAGACGCATTAATTTTTGACACTGAACATTTCATCCGTAAATGTTTTAGCATAATTTAAAGTTAAAAACAGCGCGAATGGCAGAGTGAAACAAACAACATCTTTCACCCATTGATATAACATGTAATCTGTGGTGCGCCAGATGCGCCATTATTTGTCAACCGCAGAAGGTGACATGTGACGTAACAGCATCAAGAGCATCTTTTTTCAAGAACTTTTCAAAACAAGTTTCCTATCTTTCTTCCCCCATTTCTCTCAGCATATTGATTTTATGAGGCAATGGTATGCACCATAAATTCTGTGAAAATGGTTTGATCATTTTCATGCATTCTTAAAAAATCGAGTTCCCAACCCCATTAAGTAATTAAAGAGATTGGGTACCTCATAAAAAGGGCAAATTCACACGATGATATCACGAAAAACGAACACGTTACAGGTATGCCAGTGACTACAGCCTGGTCACCGGCACGTTGTTGTATTGATAGTACCGGACTTTGTCAAGCAAAAAAAAAAAACCTTTTAACTTCAAGAACATAAATGCGCTCGATAGTTTTCGAGAAAACCCTGCTGACAGGATGTGCCCCGTGACACTATCTGCCCCAATCTTCCCTACCCATCGGCCGTCAACTATTCAAAACCATTGTTAAAGGTAAAATCGTTCCCCTCAGCAGTCCTTTAACCCTCGCCCGCACATGCCATTTTCCCATCCTAGAACGCACATGGGGGGGTGGTTGCCACCCCCCCCCGCGCCATTTCGTTCCTGTTGGAGATAGAGCTTAGCGGTAAAGACCAAAAAGATTCTTTGGGAAGAGACGAATCCAATGATACCCAGTTTTACCTTCTCAGGTCAGTCATTGACCTTCCAGGTCAGGTCAAACTAAAAAATGTTGCTGTTTTGGGTCACCGTTGGATATCAAGTGCGCTGCTTATCAAATACCGATGACGATGCTGTTTTCTGGTGCCAAGCCAGCTAGAACCTCTTTGTCACACTACACGACCAGAATTTTGCTGCTGAGGTCATTTCAGGTCAAGTTAGGTCAAGGTCAATTATATGTGTTTGTATGTCTGTGTGTGTCTGTGTGTATACTGATGTGTGCACCGATTGTTTTTGGGTCCATATTACATGAAATCATGATCTGAGAAGCTTTTACCAAAAATGCAATCAAAAAACTTCACAAAAAGTAAATTTGGCTTGCCTAAAACGCAATTATCTTAGATGACCTAGGTTGACCTTGACCCTGACATTGAACCCCGTACATCGTCGAACAACATGTTCCATGATAGGTGGGAGGTAAGACTGGCAAAAAAGGCCGAAATCAGGGTGTCAAAAGCTCACAAGGCCCATGGCAAACACAAGATGTTGAGAATTGGCCATTTGGGTCATGACATGACCTCAAAAACAAGGTCATATCTCCGAAACCAAAAATTACAGAAACTTGAAATTTTCAGCGGACATCAAGAAAGGATAGAGGAGCAGCTATACGAAAAATCAGCCTTCTAGCTCTAAAAATGTTGAGTGCAGAGCAGAAAGACTACCTGGGGGGGGGGGGTGGCAACCACCCCCCCCCCATGTGCGGGCGAGGGTTAAGGAAATATACCACTCCCCAATATATATATATATATATATATATATATATATATATATATATATATATATATATATATATATATATATATAAATATATATATATATATATATATATATATATTATATATATATATATATATATATATATATATATATATACATATATATATATATACATATATATATATATATATATATATATATATATATATATATATATATATATATATATATATATATATATATATATATATATATATATATATATATATATATATATATATATATATATAGAAAAATTAAATAACTTCAGACGTTTCGCTGATGTATTCTCAGCTTCATCAGATAATACAATGGCCATTCCGTTTCGCCGAGGGATACAGTTATCGTCACCACCGAGCCGCAATTGTCTTTCAACCGCATTAACGTGCGACTAGATTTACCCGACCACTATTTTGGAGATAATCATTAGATAAATCGTATCCCGGTATTGAATAACATAGATCGTACTACGCGGACAAACAAATTCGAATAATACAAAAATCAAGTATCGCTGTGACCCGACAACTCAGGTCGCCGTAGGGTCCACATTCCGGTACTGCAGACCTAACCGTTTCTCTTGTTCAGGCTCTCGCCTCCTACTCGCGTTCCCAGCAGGCTTATCCACCGACGCTCCCTTGCCCTCCGGTATTCTACATTTTGCCGCCACACGCGCTCTAACCCTACGACGCGTACGTCGCTCACGTTATGATCTGCTGAGCGGAAATGACTGCTGACAGGGAGAGGGACGGCTGGATTTACATGATCTACATGATCCCGTCTTCCCGTCATGAACGGCTGGCCGGGATCTACATGATCCCGGCCAGGCCTCCGCCAGGTCACCTACAAGGAAACCCAAAGCTGCACAAGCCCGGTGCCCCCCTCAGAGCCATCATCAGCGGAAGAGGGCACGCCACGGAGAGGATTGCGGAGATGGCTGAGGATCAGCTCCGCACCCATGTGGAGCACCAGCCATCGTATGTACGTGATACGAGCGACTTCATCTCCAAACTCCGAGACACCGCACAACCCATCGTGGCCCAGGTTGGACATACCCCCCTGCTATTCTGCATGGACGTAAAAAAAACTGTATCCCAGTGTGCCACGGACTGACGGGATTGAGGCGTGCAGAGTGGCACTAGATAGCCGGACTGATGCATCTATACCTACGGCGAGTGTAATCGAAATGATCGAGACCGTGTTGGACAGCAACAACTTCAATCTCACTCCCGACCGCCAGTTCATTCAGACTGATGGCACGGCCATTGGTTCGAGGCTCGGCAAAAATTATGCTTGTACATATATGGGGCGTTGGGAACAACAACTTCTAGAAGGGGTCCGCTTAAAACCTATGCTGTATCTGCGTTACATAGACGATATCTTCGGGGTGTGGCTCCATGGCCAGGAGGAGCTCAAGAACTTTCATGACAGCGCCAATCAAATCCATCCTAAAATCCAGGTGGATCTCCGCAGCTCTGAATCAGATATAGAATTTCTGGATGTAATGGTCAAGCTGAGTGAGAAGGGATATCTGTCGACAGATCTATTTGAGAAACCGACCGATTCGAAGTCGTATCTTCATTTTAATTCAGACCACCCCACTCACACCAAGAAGGCGGTCCCATACGGTCTGGGCCTGAGACTTAAACGGATCTGTCAGAAAGAGGAGGACTACCAGAGACACAGGGAGAACCTGAAGGCGAGACTGATGGAGCGGCAGTACCCGGCACCTTTTGTAGAGCGACAGCTGCGCAAGGTTGACAAGATCGGCAGTAGGCAACCAGGTAGTAAGGCACCGGAGAACGACAAGACAGGCCGGGTTCCCATGGCCATAACCTTTTCCCAGTTCCTTCCAGACATGACCAAACTGTTGAAAAGCAAGAGACACCTACTGCAGAGATCCGAAAGACTGAGCCAGATCTTCTCCATGGACCCAATGATTGCCTACAAACGGGGTAAAAATTTACGCGATATACTTGTTCATAGGAAAACGAGAGATGCCGTATCGAGCGGGACTGAACGCAAGATTGACAGCTGTGGAAAGGAGTGTGTGATCTGCAAGCGCATGTACAGAGATGTAGAGCGAGTGGCAGGCGTGAGTCCAGGGTGTGTAACGACGTATGACAGGACAATTGGGTGCAGAAGTGAGAATGTTGAGTATGGCATCTGGTGTGACGCATGTAAGTGTGTATGCTATGTGGGCGAGACTGGCGGGCGTCTTTATACCCGTATCCAAAATCATCTGTCCTCCATATGGGCTGAAAATCCAGCCGTCCCTCTCCCTGTCAGCAGTCATTTCCGCTCAGCAGATCATAACGTGAGCGACGTACGCGTCGTAGGGTTAGAGCGCGTGTGGCGGCAAAATGTAGAATACCGGAGAACAAGGGAGCGTCGGTGGATAAGCCTGCTGGGAACGCGAGTAGGAGGCGAGAGCCTGAACAAGAGAAACGGTTAGGTCTGCAGTACCGGAATGTGGACCCTACGGCGACCTGAGTTGTCGGGTCACAGCGATACTTGATTTTTGTATTAGGGTAGGGTGGGGTAATTTGAACATGTGGGGTAATTTGAACATAGTGTGAATAACAGAAAATTACGGAAAATCCATAAGTGGCATGACAATAAGACCAATGGGAGAAATTATCGTAACTAAAAGGGCTATCATATGAACGGGGTATAAAGTTTCAGGGAATGAAGATGTTGACGCACAGTGTAAAAAATCAATTTCGCAAGGAAAAACGCCTAACAACACGTCATTGCAACTTCATTGCAGCGCCAAATCTTGCATTGCTAGCGCCTAATACGCAACGGCTTTTGTTGTATAATGACCTAATCAGTGCCTTCAATCCAAGAAATTTGCTTTTGAACCCTGTTTTTTATAATGGCAAAATAGCTTTTAGCGTGGGGTAATTTGAACATAGTGTGAGAATTTGAATGAAGACAGGGATAGCTCCGAAAAAAACAACGCCCCCAGTTTTTTTTTGCCAATATTTTCGACCCAAGGCAGTAGCAGATAAGTGATACCAGTTTTAGAAAATTTACGTCCAATATCCGTCTAATGTCCGGCATTTTTGTTGATTTTCTGTCCAAAAATGTTAAAGTCAACTATTTGTCCAAATATGTCCGAAAATTATGCAGCTATCAACACTCAAAACCGTCATTTATATTGCTTATCATGTAATTTTACCAGCCGAAAAGTGTTCATTATATTGAGAGCTTAACAAGCTTTCCATTCGCCAATCAATGCTATGCACGATTACTTTATAAAAAGCGCTGAAGTGTAGCAAGCCATCGTCCAATGTTGTCCAGTCTGCTACCTTTGTCCAACCAATTCCGAATTGGACATTGGACAAAATCAGAACTCCAAATGTCCAGGTTTCGATTGGCACCACTTTAACCCGGCAGGCGGTGGGCCTACCAGCCACCTTCCACGCGGTGGGGGGGGGGGGGGGGGGGGCACTTTTTTGCCCCCCCCCCCGTATCTCCGAAACTACTGGACGGATCCGGAAAATTCAAACGGCGTTCGATAGCCCTGTCAAATTTGTCGAGGGAAACCAAATTTCATTGACCTCGGGGTCACCGATGACGTCACAGGTCAGGTCAAAGACAAAATGTTTCACCGTTCACGGGGCTTCTAGGGAAAGCGCTATAACACCGAGTAAAACGCATTTTGTCGAAAATCAGCGATAAGGCGTCAGTTGTCTAGTACATATGTTGCTATTAGAGGTCACTGGTCATACCAGGTCAGGTCACAGGTCAGGTCACCAAAGGTCACCAAGGGTCACCACATGAGCCCAACTTTACTAAGGTTATGCGATGCATGTTTTATGGCCAGTTTTTCATTTCCAACTCAATGGTGTTGGTTACAAGACCATCAGGTACGGTTTAGGTCACTTTCTGGTGGAGGTCAGGTCAAGGTCAGGTCAAAAAAGGTCAAATTTCAAAGTTGATATTTTTGCATAAAATGGGTATCGATTCGATGCAGCTCGTCAGGGGGAGTCTAATGGTGGTCTTTGTTTTGCGCTACGAGGTCTAGAATTGCTAAAAATTGAGTTTGAAAATTTGACGTCATCAATTTTGAACAGTTTTTTCGCTATAACTTGGCCAAAAAAAGAGGTATCGATCTCAAATTTGGTATGTAGATAGAAGGCGGTAGGGGCTATCACATATATTCCGGTTTTTCCGAAATTCAAAAAACTTTTTGGATTTTTTGGCTATTATATTCAAAAATTCTATTTTTTGATTTTTGGGGGTCAAAATCCAAAAAAATCAAAAACCGAAATAGCAGTTTTGTAGCCCTTTAAATTCCACACCTTTTATGTCTGAAACATTTTTCTGTATCTCTAAAGCTGTAGGCCTGACAGCTCTTCCCGCGAAACCTTTTTTTTGGGTCGAAAATGGCAAAAATGACGTCACTCTGACGTCATTAGCGGCCAACCTATTATAGCCTTTGGAAAAATTTTTGGTCACCATGTGCGCTAGCTGCTCCCGGGAGGGTACTGAAAGTTTGGTGACGATCGGCGCAGCGGTTCTCGAGATATATCGAAAAAACTAAAGGGGGGGGGCAAAAAATGCCCCCCCCCCCCACCGCCTGGAAGGTTAACAGATGTAGTACGGTTGGGAGAGTTTTTATCGAACAAAAATGATAGACGTTCTGTTAATTGAAGAGGGGCGAATTCTGTCAACTGACCGGTGTGCAGCGTGCAGATATTGCTACTCTGCAACTGTTATTTTTGCTGTTGTGTTGATTTTTCAAGTGAAGGTATGTTTAGAATTGTTCTGCCTATTTGTTTATGGGTCAAACAACATCGGTGCTGGCGAGACTATCGTTTTTATGACAGGTAAAGGCATTATGTTCAAATTACCCCACGGTGGGGCAATTTGAACACACCGTGACTTGGTGGAGAAGTGAGGCTATGCTATTCAAGGTATGCTCGGCTCGTCCAAAAATGAGGCTTGCATGGTGAAAGCAAGTGACACTTGCACTACTGAAGCAGTTTTTCTTCATCCAGGGTTGAACTGGAATTTGGTACAACGGAGAAGACGTAAAAATATGTTCAAATTACCCCACACTACCCTATTCGAATTTGTTTGTCCGCGTAGTACGATCTATGTTATTCAATACCGGGATACGATTTATCTAATGATTATCTCCAAAATAGTGGTCGGGTAAATCTAGTCGCACGTTAATGCGGTTGAAAGACAATTGCGGCTCGGTGGTGACGATAACTGTATCCCTCGGCGAAACGGAATGGCCATTGTATTATCTGATGAAGCTGAGAATACATCAGCGAAACGTCTGAAGTTAGGTATTTAATTTTTATACCTATATGGCCTTTTGCTGATACGTATATATATATATATATATATATATATATATATATATATATATATATATATATATATATATATATATATATATATATATATATGGTGGCGGAGGATATATATATATAGATATATATATAGATATATATATATAGATATATATATATATAGATATATATATATATATATATATAGATATATATATATATAGATATATATATATATATGGTGGCGGAGGATATATATATATATATATATATATATATATATATATATATATATATATATAATCTTGCTAAAACCTGTTTATGATTTTTAACTTATAACAGGTATACGAAGAATAATATTCTATCTTCCGTTGGGACTAAACATGGTGGCGGAGGATATTACGCGTTCACCAATCATATTGCGTTCTTAAAAAACAGCTGCACGCTGATTGGCTGACACTGGCCTCTTCGACAGCCGCTTTTTAGATGTCTGCGAAAAAGAGGACGGGGGAGGCGACCACCCCATCCCCTGGACCGGCGAGGGATAAAGGTCCAAATAAAGGCTACTGAACGATGTGGTAGAAGTTTTTTCCGAAACAATCGAAACGACATAGTGGACCTAGTCTTTAACAGGACCGATTGCTATTAGCCAGCCGAAATGTCAGTCCAACGAACCAAACCCACGTAGCTTTAAAGGTAGTGTGCCAGCTTTCCTGGACCGTATGGAGTTAGTGGCCCAGATAAGGAGAACCGGATTTTTAGAACTTATCCATACCTTCAAAACTCATGGAAACGTCTTAAATTCTTCAAATTTTGAGTACCCCATTGCGAAATTCGCCCCGACGAATTGTCGGTCGTACCCCAACCACATTTCACACCACTATGAACAATAAATGCACACACTGAAATCGCTATTACCGATAGGCTCATCCAATCAAGTTTCGATAAACCCGTCCATCATCATCTCCTGCGGTTTCGAACACGCCTGTTAGGTGGTGCGGTAGACCGCGCCCAAAGCCAGGGCCCCGGTAACGTGAGGTAGCCGAGTGGGGGCTGCGTGCGCTGACCCAAGCCGGGGCCGCGGCTTTTGGCGCGGTCTACCGCATCCCCGGGCTATCACATGACACCGGGAGGACGCGCGGCCCCGGCTTGGGTCAGCGCACGCTGCCCCGACTCGGCTACCTCACGTTACCGGGGCCCTGGCTTTGGGCGCGGTCTACCGCAGGTGGCTTCTGCTCATACTTTGTGGTGCGGTGGTGGTGCGTCGGGCCGCGCGCTCTGACTTCGGCCAAGAAAAATGCGTCAGCTGATCATTGTCATTTCTGCCACTTTCATGTGGTGAGATGGGGTCATAACTTTAGAGACGGCTGTTTCATATCAATTATTTTACATAAAATAATATTTCAAACCATAAATTAATGTTCGACAGCCAAATTAAAGAAACAATACCAATACAGGCTTACAGTTTAAGTTCGACATTGTGTTGTCTACGATTAGACAGCTGATAACTCATTCCCGTACGTCGTAACTCTATAATGACCTTTGCTTGTCACATGTGCGCCGCATTCGCGATTGTTGCCGACGCCTGTTTGCACGTCAGCCCACTACAGTTGTTATACATATCGAAAAACCGATAAACTTTTAGGCGAAAAAAAGCACTATTCCAGGCCCATTGTTGATTTTTTGCGATATTAGGTAAAAACAGAAGCTTCTTATCCTAGGAAAAATAAAATGGGAAATCTTTGAAGGTGGCACACTACCTTTAAATTAAGGTAAGTAAACGTTAAGCCAGCATACATCAGAGCAGCAAAACTTCAACGCAAAGGACTGAAGAAGAGCACGGTCTGTGTCGGTAAGAAAGATGGTATCTTAACAGTGCGGCAGATGTTGCGCGCAAAGCAGCATATACCACCACAGTTTTACAGAAGTTTTAGTATACCTAATGTTTTAAAATTGCGGACCGCGGACACATGTGGACCGCTCTTCTCGTCGGTCCGCATGTGTCTGATGAGACTTGATTGAACAATGAATCGTGCCTTGCAGAAACAGCAGCCATACAGCTGCTCCCCCGTGTGGGTCCGCATGTGTCTGTTGATGACTGCCGGTCTCGCGAACCGTGCCGTGCAGATGGAGCAGCCGTACGGCCGCTCCCCCAGTGTGGGTCCGCATGTGTATGGTGAGGCTGGATCGAGCAGTGAACCGTCCAACGCAGACAGAGCAACCAAACGGCCTCTTCCCAGTTTGAGCACCTACGCATCTGTTTGGTTAGGTTTGACAGCGAAGCGAAGCGAACCGTGCCGTGCAGGTTGAGCAGCCATATGGCCGCTCCCTCGGATGGGTAGGCATTTGTTTCATGAGACTTCCCCGTTGAGCGAACAAAGCCCGGCAAGTTGAGCACTGAGCAGCCTTACGGCCGTTCCTTCCTGTGACTGTGGGTACGCATGTGTTTGCTGAGACTTCCCCGTTCATTGAACCGGGCCTGGCAATGTGAACAGCCGTACGGCCTCTCCCCAGTGTGGGTTCGAATGTCGTATCGAGGTGTGACCGTCGAGTGAACCGTGCCTTGCAGATGGAGCAACCGAAAGGTCGCTCTCCAGTGTGGGTCCGCATATGTGTCGTAAGGGTTGGCTGTTGAGCAAAGCGTGCTGTGCAAACGGAGCAACCGTAAGGCCGCTCCCCCGTGTGGGTACGTAAGTGTTTGTTGAGATCTCCCCGCCTAGCGAACCGAGCCTGGCAATGTGAACATCCGTGCGGCCGCTCCCCAGTGTGGGTCCGCATGTGATCGGTGAGACCTGACCGCCTAGAGAACCGTGCCTTGCAAATGAAGCAGCCGTATGGCCGTTCCCCTGTGTGAGTTCTGCGGTGGTTTTTCATACAGTTGGACCTGTCGGTCGAGTATTGACACCACTCGCACTTCAATCTGCCGTTCCTGCCCATATGGCCGTGACTTCTCTTCACGTGTCCGTCCAGACAATGTTTTCCCAAACATCTGAAGCCGCATTGGGGACATTGGACCGAGCCACTGATGCCTGAAGAATACACAGAAAGAAGAAAGGCCATTAAAAAAACGTTACATGCTAAAGCAGGTCGCATTATGCGACCTGCTTTAGCATAGAACGACCTAACCTGGTTAGGTCGCAAGCCGAAATGCCAGTTCAAGTTACGAACCGAGCCGATGTAAGTTGGCATATAAACGTCGTGCCTGCATACGTCAAAGTAGCAGAACTTCTCAACGAACCGGGCAAAAAACAGTCTACTGTCGTCGGCAGAAGGGTAAATGGCATTACCAGCGTCACTTCGATGGACACCATAGCTCTCGGAGCCGCAAACGATGAACTGACCTGAAGATGAAGGTCCGGCCGGAGAGGAAGTCACAGACTCCCCAGACGTCTCCGAGTGGACGGTCAGCTCCCGGGCCGAGTCGTCTCCGTAGTACACCAGCAGCTCAGAGCCCCGCGGAATGGCCTTTGACGTCCTGCATAGGGAGATAAATATAGCATTATTGATGAAAGCTTGATTGGTGTAGTCACAACACTTACACTGTCATTAATAACTTCGACGAATCCATTAAAGAAAAATATGGGCCACAGGACGAACCGCGCATAAAATACGTAACGCAGTTAGGAAGAATAGATCCGTGGATTCCAAGACTACAACGCACCTGAAGTATACCTGGCCCCGGTACTGGAAGGCCACTAGGTTTTGTTCTTCCTCCGAGCGGGCACAGTTGACCCTTCTGAGCCAGTTGCTGCAGCTCGGGTCTTCGGCATTCACCGAGTGATGCACGCGCTTACCCTTCTTGATCTGTGGTACCAAACAAAAACGTAGTTCATCATTTCAAAGAAAAAAGTAAAAATATGGCATGTGCAATGAAAACATTATAAAATTTATATGTTGCTATCATTGGTCTTAAAATGTTTTTTTTTAATAGCTTTTATCGTTGAAGTAAGTTTAAAGTGAAAATATGCGTTTTTTACCTGCAAAACAAAACAACTGAACTGACCTGCCATCTGTACCCGGTTGTTCGACTTCGGGCCTGACCCTGCTCGGTGGTCAAGGTGCCCTCGTAAGGACCGAGTCTTTGGCGCGCAGGTATGTCCTTCTCCGCCAAAACTCCTGGAATCAAATAAATACAAGCCTTCACCTCAACTAAATGGACACAACATGTACTGATACATGGGACATGAAATCATACAACACAAGCAACCATCACCAAATGATGCATCAAATCAAACGTCCAGCAGCAGTTGTTACGTATCGCCATTTGTCTTGCCTCATTAACTTACCGGTGCCAGACGCTGGATTTGTCGACGGACCAGAGCTGAGAGAAGGCGGGAGAGTCTTGACGTCCCTGTCGACATCTCCGATACCGCGTCGTGCCTGGAATGTTCAGCGCATGTGGGGCGCAATGTCGACAATACAATCAATGCATTGAGATTATCTTAAGCCTGTTTGTAAATCAGACGGGTATGTTTTGTGGATATAGATCATGAACCTGTTCTTGACCACGTACCCATGACAGTATTACCTGCTAACAAGACAGAAGCAAAGCAATAATATAACTATGAGCATGGATTAGAGTAAATACTTCATCCATGCTATGAGGAAGAGGATTACGTAAATGTGAAAGAAATAGATCATTTTTACATGAAGCTCATGTCGTTCCGTCACTAGGGCATCAGGCACAATTGGTCATATTATTTAATGTCTAAATAAGAGAGGAGTCATGTGTAAAGAATACGAATCAGACCAGTATGGACCAGTCCTTACCTTGGTATCGTGTATGATCTTTAGCGGTCCATGGACGGGACATTCACCGTCCCAATCGCGGCAGCACACGTCACAAACTGTCAGAAAGAAGGGCGAAAAAAGTATTAGCGATTTGATGAAGAGCAGACCAAGGTTTAATCGTTCAAGGTTCCGTTAGACGGAAACAATGCGTCTGTATTCGGTTTAATTTGTCTGCAATATGAGTGCTTGTCGTGTACATTCGCCCGTTGATGAGGACAAGGTAGCTGACTAAAAATGGGAGAAATACTCACATATGTTACTATCATCGAGACCATCCACATCTCGGTAGTTAATGACGAGACGTTGACTCTTGATGAACACTCCTTCAGCAAAAACTGCAATAAATTCAACAGGGTAATCAATAATTCGGTGGCATTTCGGTAACGCGTCAGTTCAATAGAGTGCATGCAATTGAACATAAGAATGGTTCGATAATGTCATTCAATCACTTTGTAGAGTACGAAACCAAAAATAAAAATAAAACTTACATTTTCTCTGAAAAGGGCACAAAAGTAAGACCGAGGATATCACGATAAACCCATTGCTTACAGTCTCTTCACAGTTATATAAACTTACCTTCAGTAGAGTCTCGAATGGCAGACGAACAACCAAGTAACAGACTCCTTTTTGCATTGGAGATGAAACAGGCACTGAAAGAACAGACAAATGCAAATATTATTAGAATTCATCAAGGATAATATATCATTGTCTACTATGTCAAATAACTAAAATTTCAACAACAGCACTGAATCATGCCCTAACCTGTCCCGGTCCACCTCAGTGAACCCGATGAAGTCCTCAGACGGTGACGGTGATCGAGGTCGGTACTTTTCCTCCTTCACTAAAGAATGCAGAGCGCGGTCCGAGAAAGGATCGTCGTCCGACACCGAGGGAGACGACGGCCGCTCAACCTAGACCGGATCAACAGACAAACAATATTCAATGAAACATGAGATGTTTATCCTCCACAGATATACAAATTGGAACACATTATGCGCTGTCATTCCCTTTTATTAACCTCGCAGCTAAAAACCAATGAGAGGTGAGCACCATGCATTTGAACACGTACCCTTGGTGAAGTGACTTCAATCTTTATCTCCTCCTTCACAACTGGCCGAAAGTCGCTCTCAGAGCCACTGTCTATGGGAGTGCAGTTCCTCGGCCTCTGAGACTTCCTCACACTCTGTGACGGACCCCATTCCCCGTCGCTGTCAGCGGAGCCCTCCAGAGACCACTTTGGTCCTTTTGGTGACATTGATGCAGCCCGCATGAGCGGCAGTAGTTCAGACACTGGTGGATCTGGAATAGGGTCCAATGTCCTTTGTCAGTTCACATTGAGTTGACTAAATGAAAGCACAAAACGGAGAAGTTATGTAGCAAGAAAATACAAAGTTATCACCACCAATAATTGAATATTCCTTATGGAATTAATACCCATAAAACATCTCTCAATAATGACAATGACATGGTTTGCCAACAAGAATGCAGCAGGAAAATAATGGAGGTGCTCCGATACCTAGCATTTAGATCCTGGCTTTATATGAAAAAACTGTAGCCTCAAATGATCTCTGATGACCTTTCTAGAGGGCAGGCTAGCAGTCAAAGACACCTTTGTTGTCACAAGTTGTCCAAATCATTGCGATTCTGAAATATTTTTATTGTTCCTCCTGACCTGGCAGGCTGACATGACCTCAACCTGGGGTCAAAAATTTCATATGTTGTCAAAAAATGATGAACTACAAGCTACTCCAAGCGGTGAGGCGCTTCGCACCAGTTTTTTATTCACACGCAAAAAACTGGACAGGGTGGTAACAAATGCCCCCCCCCCCCCCACTGAGGCAAAGGTTAAAACTGGGTAAATACTATTAGAATTGTCTCGTGGCGACCTACATGATGGTACTTTCCATTTCCCACTGTTGAAGCTTCTTCCTTACCCATGGATGCCTAGACAAAATCATAGCGTCAGGTTTGAGGTTAGGTAAGGTCTGGTTACCGTAAAACGGGGTGTTAAGGGACAGTTTTGAGGTGTTTTGTTATATAACTCAAGAAGGGTTGGAGATAGAAGCATCAAATTGTCAGCATTTTATGTGGAATTTGGTGCTTTACATGCCTGCCACAATAAAGTTTTTAAGATTTATACCTGCATATTATTTTTCATTATTTTTCATCACTGTCCCTTAGCACCCCAATGTGGGGTGTTAAGGGACACCTATATTATTCCAAGAAATGGTCATCAAATGCACACAATTGGGGTGTGGAAGGGCACACAATTTATTTTTTGAAATGTTTTGCATATTCTGTCACAAAGCAAGTCAGGTTCATTCACCACTTATGACCTTTTTAGCCAATTACGTGTTATGCAGTTTACGCTTGTGGAAAATGTGCTAATTATAAGGTAAACATAACCAAAAAGTAATCTTCTGTCATCAATAAAAACCCATGTTTAAGCTAGTCACTTGTCATTATGTTGCCCTCTTTGTTTTAGCCTTTTCATGATGACATCACATATACCTACATCAGTCTCCATTAACCCATCATTGTAAAAGAGAGTGTTGAGATGTTTTGTTACATAACTTAAGATGTGTTAGAGATAAAAGCATGAACTTGCCAGCATTTTATGTGGAATTTGGTGTTTTCCATGCCTACTGAAAGAAAACTTAATGAAATTATATTTAGATATTAATTTTTATTTTTCTTCCCTGTCCCTTAGCACCCCACATCCATCTCAAAATATGCATGTATCCGGAGAAGAGGAAGAGGATGATGAATGAATGGGTGGATTTGCACAAGTTTTTCAGGAAACATGTGCAATACATGTGACAATACACCTATGCATTCATTTTCCCTGTACACCCACTAGTTTATGTGGTACACAGAGAGTTTTGGAGATGTTTCAATTTTGTGAAAATGTAGCATGATTTTCAAATCCATTTTGAACCAAATCACTTGCATGAAAAACCATACCATTTTGTCCTATGGTCAAGAGCAAAACAGTGTCAACTACCACACTGAAGTTTTTATTGAACCTTCTCAAATTAGTAAGTTAATATGACTCAAAGTTTTTCCCATGCAGCTGTCCCTTAACACCCCACTGTCCCTTAACACCCCATTTTATGGTATGTTTCTTTTTTAATATTTTGGAGACACCTACCTTACCATCATATCTGGATTTAGCACATTAAAGGGACCCTCCCACCTTCAAAAAAGTTAATGAATTGGCATAGAAGTGATGTCCCTTGGTTCGGAAATATCAAAAATGAATATGTACCAAATTTCACCGTAAAATATTCACTGGATTTCAAGATATTAGGCTTTTACTTTTGTTTACTTTTTGGAATCTCTGCTGTTCCTAGCGACTATTTGAAAGTGCGGCACTTGTTGCGCTTAAAACAGCATATTCCACAACGTGCTACCAAATGTTTTAGTAAAACATTTAAAATCATTAGATCTCCGCTGACATCACAAATTCTAAGGGGGCATTCCGGTGCAGTCGCCCCTTAGAATCCGAAAACTGCAAGTTTGAAATTCCATATCTCCAAATTAAAGCATTTTTCGATGTTGTTGTGAGTGCCCAAACCGGTACTGAAGGCCATGGCCACCAATTTGGCTATCTCAACTCAAAACTAATGTTAAGGTGGGATGGTCACTTTAAAAATGGAAGAATACGTATTACGTAAGTAGGTACTACTTACTTTTGATGATGATGATTTGGAGTGACAGGGCGCACCAGCTGCGAGGCTATATCGCGCCCATTTCTTATTTGACTTTCTCAGTGTCGGGCGTTAAAAATCACCTGAAGGCCGGAGGCCGCAATAAACGAAAAGAGACGAGAAGAGTCTAGCAAAGAGGACTCGTCACCTAAGACTGCTCTCAAAGAAAGCTGGGCTCCGCGCAGGCCCAGAAACTTCAGCCGCTCAGCTTCCAGTCTCGGACACTCCAGAAAAACGTGTCGGACAGAAAGTCTGTCGCCACATCTCGCACAAACAGGTCTTGGGCCGACGCCAATAAGGTGTCCATGGGTACCGAAAGTGTGCCCTGTGCGAAGCCGACAGAGGATAACCTCCTCTCGACGCGACTTGCGCGACGCAGACAGCCAGGTTGCCAAACCCGGTTTGATGCGTAGCAGCTTGTTTGTCTGACATTTGCTCCAATCCTCCTGCCACTTTCCGCGGAAGAATGAGCTCACCGCAGGGAAAAAGTCCCTGGCCGGCAGAGGGAACCGGCGGGAGCAGGGCTGCCGCGCCGCATGGTTCGCAGCACGGTCCGCCCGCTCATTGCCAGCTATACCAACATGGCTAGGAATCCAGCAAAAAGTCACTGAGGTACCCTCTCGGTCGAGAGCCGTCAAACGGAGAAGAATCTCCTGTACGAGGGGGTCAAGTGGATAGAATTGTGTCAAGGACTGGAGTCCGCTCAATGAGTCGGAGAGGACAAGATATGACCGAGCGGGATGAATCTGGATAAAACACAAAAGTTTGAGGACGGCGACCAATTCGCAGGTAAAAACGGATGCATGTTTAGGTAAAGTAAAACATCGCACAGCGTCGCCGCAGACGAAGGCACAGCCAGCACCGAGGTCCGACTTGGACCCATCGGTGTATGCCACGGCATGGCCTGAATATGATTCAATATGTTCCAATGCCTTCGCCTTGAAGGCCAGAGGCAGAATTTCGTCTTTCCGTGTACCTGATAGGGTTAGGTCCACAGAGGGGACAGATAACCTCCAAGGCGGTTCAGGGAGGATAACAACTCGCATGATGTCCCGAGTGTTTAGACCACAATCTCGGAGGAGATCGGCCGTTCGGGTGCAGAAAACTCGAGAGCGGCTCCTCTCGTCGCCATCAAAGACTGCTAAGAGCGACCTGGAGAAAGCCGATCCGTGAGCAGGATGGGAAGGGAACTGACGAAGTTTGATGGCGTATCGCATGCCCAACATCTGCCTTCGTAAGGCCAGAGGGGGCTCGTTCGCCTCAGCTAACAAGCTGACGACAGGAGTGGTTCGGAAAGCACCAGTCGCAATGCGAATCGCTGCGTGGTGGACAGTGTCAAGGATAAGCTTGGATGAGGATGCAGCGTTGTCATAGATAAAAGATCCATAGTCCAGACGGGACCGCACCAAAGACCGATACAAAAGGAGTAGCGTGCTACGGTCAGCGCCGTAGGACGTGCGAGCAACACACTTCAGAATGTCAAGAGCTTTAAAACATCTGTCACGGAGACACTTTATGTGATTTCGGTATGTGAGTCGGCAGTCAAGAGTCATGCCAAGGAACTTGGCCTCCGCAACCACTGGTATGGCTTCACGGTAGAGCTTCACCACCATGGGTGCAGTGGGGCGACGCTTACGGGAAAACTGCATGCCCACCGTCTTTGCAGAGGAGAACCGGAAGCCGTTCTCCTTGCCCCATGCCTCCACTCGAGAGACTGCCATCTGCAGCTGACGCTCCATTGACCGGGTCGACGCCGCACTGCACCAAATAGCGAAATCGTCGACGTAAAGAGCGCGGCCGATGGCTGGCGAAAGGACTCTTTCGATGTCGTTGATCATGACACCAAAAAGCGTCACGCTGAGCACACCGCCTTGTGGGACTCCATTAATCTGGGCGAACCGCTCAGATAACTGATTGCCCACTCGAACACGGAAGAAACGATCACCAAGAAAACTGCTTAGAAAATGACCCATCGTGCCTCGAATGCCTAGCTTATGCAGCTTCTGTAAGATACCGAAACGCCAAGTGGTATCATACGCTGCTTCAATGTCGAAGAACAAGGCGCCTACTTGACGGCCTTGTTTAAAATTCGAGCGGACAACTGAGTCAAGAGTAAGAACGTGGTCGACAGTACTCCGGTGCTTTCTAAAACCACACTGAGAATTGGCAAGAAGTCCGTGCCGCTCCAGATGCCAGGTAAGTCGGATATTCACCAGCTTTTCCAACAGCTTTCCAAGGGCGGATGTGAGCGCAATTGGCCGGTAGTGCAGAGGGTCCAAGCCGCTCTTCCCTGCTTTCAGAACAGGGATGACAACTGCCTCCCGCCAGGAGTTTGGGTAAACACCCGTCATCCATAGGAGGTTGAACAGCTGAAGGAGAGCATCCAGAGCAACCGGAGGGAGATGGCGAAGCATCTCATTGTGGACAGAATCCGGGCCTTCTGCGACACATTTAAGACAGCTTATAGCTGACTTGAGCTCAACCATTGTAAAAGTATCGTTGTAGCTCAAAACGTCGGAGGTGCTAAAATTGACCCCAGAAGCTTCACAAGACGAGCGGTGCCTGACAAAGGATTCGTCGAGGGACTCATCACCACACCGCCGATAGAGGGCGCGGCCTATCTCCGAAGCAACGGCGTTTGGCTCCATGATGTCCCTTCCATCCACCTTCAGCACGGGTAAGGGTACAGAGGAGTGCCGGCCCGAGATGCGCTTTATGCGCGACCATACTTCGCCGATTGGAGTAAAACGATTAAGAGTGCTGACATAACGCTTCCAAGATAAGATCTTGGCCTCTTTGATAGTGCGCTTGGCAACCGCTCTGGCTCTCTTAAAAGCTATCATGTTGGCCGTGGAACTATTCCGCTGAAAGGCACGGTAGGCACGCTTTCGGGCACGAATTGCATCAGAACAGGCATCACTCCACCACGGAACTGGTGGTCGTCGGGGCATACCGGAACTGCGGGGTATGCAGGCTTCGGCAGCTTCGACGAGTTTGGAAGTGAAATCATCGACCGACAAACTGTATGTTGGAACATCTGAGAATGACTCTGTCAGTCTCGCCTCGAATTCGGTCCAGTCTGCCTTCGTTAAGTTCCACCTGGGTGGCCGACAGCCAACTGAGCCATGCTCCCGGAGGTCCAGCCAGATCGGAAAATGGTCGCTGCCCATTGGGTGCGCAGCAACGCGCCACGTGAAAAGAGGAACGAGCTGCGGACTGCTAAGACTGAGATCTAGAACTGATGTCTGACCAGAAGGTAGAGTAAAATGAGTTGGAGCACCGGAGTTAAGGACACATAAGTCCTCATCGCCAATAAAAGATGCTAAAAGTCGACCACGGGTGCAAACTGTCTGACATCCCCATGCAGAGTGGTGAGAGTTAAAATCGCCTAGAATCAAAACTGGCTGAGGTAGCTCTGCCAGTAACATACGAAGATCCTGCACAGGGAGAGACTCCCCTGGTGGGCAGTACAGTGAACAACAGGTTAGCTCCCGGTGACCGAGAGCCACCCGAACAGCGACCGCTTGAAGCGGGGATCTGACCGGGATTGGTCTCGTCGAAACTCTATGGCTGACAGCCACGAGAACACCACCGTGAGCAACTGAGTCGGTAACCAGGTCCTTCCTGAAAATGGAATACCCTTTGAAATGTAGGTGATGCTCTGGCTTCAGCTTCGTCTCCTGTAGACAGACCAGGAGAGGACAGTAGCGACGGATCACCGTCTGTAAATCAACAAGGCTACTGCGGAGTCCTCTACAGTTCCACTGTAAGAAACTCTGCATGGAGAAGACAGTAAAAGAGGCGCAGAAGCGCTTTAAAAGCCCGTCCAGACGTAAAACAGCCCAAGAAGGCGATAAAACTGTTTAAAAGATTGAGTAGAAAGACGACTAGAAAATCACCTCCCCAGAGGATTCGTATTGAATCCTCGCGTGGCTAGTTCTCTGTCGGCCGTCGGCAGACTGGGACCGAGGTCCCACAGGGCCTGAAACGGTTCGGTTGCCAAACCGCACCCGGCCAGGGCCCTGCTCTGGCGGCGACGGGGGACCACGCTTGGCCGAACGCCTGCGTTCGGCCAGCACCGAGCTTGGGGGGCTGGGTGCAGGATCCGGCACGCTGAGGGTTCCGGATGCCGCCCCAAGGGACGGCGGAGGGGGCCGCCTCGGGAGAGGCGGGGGAGGGGGAGGGGGCATGGCCGGAGAGCCGGCCGGGGCGTTCACCACTGGGGACGGCCTCCCCTCCTTGGCCTTCTCGGCCAGTCTGGCACGTTTGGCGTCCCTCGCCCGTCGCTCCTCCTCTCCCCGCTTCAGGGTTTCCAGCACTGCTGGGCTGATCGCCCTGTCAGATCCCGGAGATGGTGGTACAGTGGCTGTTGGAGACTGGCGCCTCGACGGGCGGCGCCGTGGGTGAACAACAGTCCAGTCATCCTCAGATTCTGCCCGGCGACGTGCATCAGCAGCAGGTGCTGCTGGCACAGAATCGGCTGCGGGAGCCGGCGGGGTGTCATCCTCAATGAGCCCCGAGAGGAGCTGGATCAGCTCTTGCTACTACTACTAAAAATCAAAACTTTAAAGATAAAGAGAGCGAAAACGTAATCAATTATTTATCAATCCAATGCCACTTTAGTTGGAAGAACCACACCGTGGTAGATACACCTCGGCCCCAGTTAACGCCACTATCTAAATTAAATGCATGCATGGCACAAATGGTTACATTCAGCACTTTCTCTATATCTTGATACAATGGAAAGCAAACAAATAGAAAGGAAAAGACGTGTGAAACAGGCGATAAAGCTTAAAAATAGCCGAGAATTGATAAACACATTTCTTCGGCCATGACAATATTTTTCCCCCTTTTACATGAAAGCCATAACACTAAGGAACATATGGTAGGTATCCGCTAATGGAGATGGGTCCTGCTGAAAACTCAGTACAATCTTGAATAGAATAACGCTACTTTTATTTTAGCCTTTGGCGGCACATAGTTTGCCGACGGCAACACGACAACAACTTGTCAAGTCAACAACATGTCAGGCTTGTAGGTACAGACAATTTGTACAGCGTACTCGTATCTTACAGGAGCCGCGCTTATACAAGATGGATAGAGTTGTTACAGAGCGAGCGGAGCGAGAGGAGTCTTTCCTTAGATTAACGGATATTTCTGAGTATGAGTGCGCTAGGCAATGCATATCCATGTGCCAGAGTTGGGGGTGCTGCTGCACGTGCAGGGTGCCGCTTCCAGATCTCGAGAACGGCTGGGCCGATTGTCCTCAAATTTGGCACATCGCTAGAGACCGGTTAGTAGGGTGCTGTGCACACGTCAGTTGGAGATACCCCCTCACAATTTCGCACGTGCAAGGCCCACCCTCTCGCTCGCTTTGTTATTCGCCCAAAAAGGCGTTATGCTGGTATTGTAAGCTTTACATGCCACGCCGATCTCCTTTCGGCCTTCGCCTTGTCGACAAAGGCCGCGCAGAAATGCTACGAATAAAGGAATGAGTGGTGGTCACGAAGAATGTATTGTCCCTCAACGTAGCCTGACATTCTTCACAAATCACAGCGCTACGACACTGTACCAAACAGCGACACTCCTTAACTCCTACGTGGAGGCGGATAGTTTAGAACACAACTACTGAATCACCGTGTGTTAACATAAAGAAACAAGATGTGACACTCACACGGGTAGCCAAGAAGCTCACAAACGAGAACCACAGCTACACCTTTTTACGGCTAAATACAGACATAGTGCACGCAGCTCAGTAATAGTGCAACCGATTGCGACAAATCGCCCAGACCATGGCATACTGTCGGAATCGCCCGCACTATTACTGAAATGTGCGCACTGCCGCCCTAAATTGGGCGTAAAAAGATGTGTTAATGGCGCCCGCGGTTCGCATTTAATCCCCCACCCTTCCTTTGATGCCACACGTCAGCAGTTAAACTTGCACCTCTAGCTGAGTCGGGCGAGTGCCGATGTGGCAGCTGGCCGCGGTCACGTGACCGAGCGTGACCCTTGTGCGGGCCGAGTAGAGGGCGTTGTTTTGTGCCCGGTGTGCTGAGGGGCGGACGTGTGAGCTGGAGCTGCGCGAAATGTAAGTGGATTCTGTATTTGAATTATACTTTGTTCTTCCTTGATATTGCTATAAACATGCTGATCGATTCATTAACGTAATATAGCTGTTTGTTCGAGTTTGATTTATGTACGTGTTTACTTTCGCTAGGCAGAGTGAGCACCGCGGAGTCGGGCTGCTCGTGAGTCCGGGGATGTTTGGCGGCCGAGCTGTGGCTGTGGGTTCCCCCGTGACGGACTGTGTGGACGGAGCGATCTTCGTGCCAAGATCGACTTGTTGAGCGCCGGAGACGTGAACAGCCGGTATGTCAAACGTTGCGTCTGAATTACTGTACGAAGTTGCCCGAATTGTTAAGTGTTAATTAATCGAGTAAATGATAGCGCTAATAGTAATTTTGGTTCTAGAATTGCAGCAATATTTATTTCATGTAATGTTCAATGCACGGCTCACAATATGTCGTTTTGTTCGGACATGTCGGTTGTGGACGTGATTGTGTACTGACCGGTGCATTGTCTGTGTGTTTGTGTCCGGGCAGTAACGGACAGTTTCGGACTGCCTCGAGAGCTGATGCAGACGAATAGAAGTCCAGTTGACGGCACAGCGTGTGTGACTACGAGGGCGCTCGGTTTGGCCCACGGCTGAGGCCGTGGCGGCTACAAGATGTATATATCAAACGCATGACGGCAGCCGGTCATGCACTTGTCGGCATATTTCAGCATTGCATTTCGCCAATCAAACCATTTACCGCATCGGTCATACCTGTGCAATTCTCAAAACTGTGTACCATTTACAACCGACTTTTTGTGTCAAACTACCGAACCGTTAGAGTAGTGGCAGCAGTACGGCCAGTCTTCGTGTGGGTCCGCATGTGTCTGATAAGCTTTGGCTCGTTGAGCGAACCGTGCCGTGCAGATGGAGCAGCCGTACGGCCGCTTCCCGTGTGGGTACGCATGTGTGAGGTGAGACTTGGCCCTTGAGTGAAGCGTGCCTTGCAGATGGAGCAGCCGTACGGCCTCTCCCCAGTGTGGGTCCGCATGTGCCTGGTTAAACTTCCCCGTAGAGCAAACCACGCCTGACAGATGGAGCAGCCGTACGGCCGTTCCCCCGTGTGAGTCCGCATGTGTTCGGTAAGGTGTGACTGTTGAGCGAACCGTATCTTGCACATAGAGCAGCCCAGCGGCCTCTCCCCAGTGTGGGTCCGCATGTGTGTAGTGAGGTGTGACCGGTTAGCGAACCGGGCCTGGCAGTGTGAGCAGCCGTACGGCCGCTCCCCCGTGTGGGTCCTCATGTGTTTGATGAGATTCCCTCGTCGAGCGAACCGTGCCATGCAGATGGAGCAGCCGTACGGCCGCTCCCCCGTGTGGATACGCATGTGCGTGATGAGGTGTGACCGTTGAGCGAACCGTGCAGTGCATATAGAGCAGCCGTGCGGCCTCTCCCCAGTGTGGGTTCGCACGTGCTTGGTGAAGGTGGACCGTTCAGTGAACCGGGCCGAGCAGATAGAGCAGCCGTATGGCTGCTCCCCAGTGTGGATCCGCATGTGATTTTTAAGGCTTGATCGAACAGTGAACCGTGCAGTGCACATGGAGCAGCCGTGCGGCCGCTCCCCAGTGTGGGTCTGCATGTGTCTGGTGAGGTGTGACCGGTCAGGAAATCGTACAGAGCAGATGGAGCAGCCGTACGACCGATCCTCAGTGTGGGTTCGCAGGTGTCTGGTGAGGTGTGACCGTCGAGTGAACCGTGCCGGGCAGATGGAGCAGCCGTGCGGCCGCTCTCCAGTGTGGGTCCGCATGTGTTCGTTAAGGTGTGACTGGTTAGTGAACCGCACCGTGCAGATGGAGCAGCATTGCGACCTATCCCCAGTGTGAGTCCTTCGGCAACGTTTCATGTTTGTGGGCTTGTCGGTCGAGTACTGACAACACTCGCACTTGAATCTACCGCTCCTGTCGATGTGACCGTGACTTGTCTTCACGTGTCCGTCCAGACGTTGCTTTCCCCAGCATCGGAAGTCGCAGTGGGGACATTGAACCGAGCCACTTATGCCTGAGGAATACACAGAAAAAAGAAAGGCCCTTAAACAAGTTGCGTGCCAAAGCAGGTCGCATATACACTGGAACAATCACGACGCCCAGAGATGACCCACGCAGCTCGTGGTCGCGTTTCCATGCCACTTTGGTGAGCGCCGTGGGCAATAGCGGTAATGTTGACGCGATAAGCCATCAGCGCCCATGAGTTGATCCGTTTACCGTTAGAAACACAGCCTTCAGAAACGGAACGCTGGGCTCCTTTAGAGAATATTACACTTGCCGTTTATTAACTGGCGCATGGACAGAACTCCGAGGCAACTTATCCGTGAAGGAAAATGATAATTTGCAACACCAAAAAATCAAAACTTTAAAGATAAAGAGAGCGAAAACGTAATCAATTATTTATCAATCCAATGCCACTTTAGTTGGAAGAACCACACCGTGGTAGATACACCTCGGCCCCAGTTAACGCCACTATCTAAATTAAATGCATGCATGGCACAAATGGTTACATTCAGCACTTTCTCTATATCTTGATACAATGGAAAGCAAACAAATAGAAAGGAAAAGACGTGTGAAACAGGCGATAAAGCTTAAAAATAGCCGAGAATTGATAAACACATTTCTTCGGCCATGACAATATTTTTCCCCCTTTTACATGAAAGCCATAACACTAAGGAACATATGGTAGGTATCCGCTAATGGAGATGGGTCCTGCTGAAAACTCAGTACAATCTTGAATAGAATAACGCTACTTTTATTTTAGCCTTTGGCGGCACATAGTTTGCCGACGGCAACACGACAACAACTTGTCAAGTCAACAACATGTCAGGCTTGTAGGTACAGACAATTTGTACAGCGTACTCGTATCTTACAGGAGCCGCGCTTATACAAGATGGATAGAGTTGTTACAGAGCGAGCGGAGCGAGAGGAGTCTTTCCTTAGATTAACGGATATTTCTGAGTATGAGTGCGCTAGGCAATGCATATCCATGTGCCAGAGTTGGGGGTGCTGCTGCACGTGCAGGGTGCCGCTTCCAGATCTCGAGAACGGCTGGGCCGATTGTCCTCAAATTTGGCACATCGCTAGAGACCGGTTAGTAGGGTGCTGTGCACACGTCAGTTGGAGATACCCCCTCACAATTTCGCACGTGCAAGGCCCACCCTCTCGCTCGCTTTGTTATTCGCCCAAAAAGGCGTTATGCTGGTATTGTAAGCTTTACATGCCACGCCGATCTCCTTTCGGCCTTCGCCTTGTCGACAAAGGCCGCGCAGAAATGCTACGAATAAAGGAATGAGTGGTGGTCACGAAGAATGTATTGTCCCTCAACGTAGCCTGACATTCTTCACAAATCACAGCGCTACGACACTGTACCAAACAGCGACACTCCTTAACTCCTACGTGGAGGCGGATAGTTTAGAACACAACTACTGAATCACCGTGTGTTAACATAAAGAAACAAGATGTGACACTCACACGGGTAGCCAAGAAGCTCACAAACGAGAACCACAGCTACACCTTTTTACGGCTAAATACAGACATAGTGCACGCAGCTCAGTAATAGTGCAACCGATTGCGACAAATCGCCCAGACCATGGCATACTGTCGGAATCGCCCGCACTATTACTGAAATGTGCGCACTGCCGCCCTAAATTGGGCGTAAAAAGATGTGTTAATGGCTTTGATTGATTGATTTTTGAATTTTGGGCATTTCGGCCATACTGACCATTTCATGCCCTTGTTGTGTTATTCTATACTAAACTGTGGATTTCTTATAGTCTTGTGAAAAGATCTGTGTTTCGAAGAAAATGGAATAAAAGATCTTGCAAACCGTCTTCTGAGTCTCCAAGAATTGTAGCCAATGTGAATGGTAAACCGTGCCTGTTGCAATGGTTCCGGAGTTGGTGCCTTTCCCTTTCGTATTTTGGACACTGGATGATTATGTGATCGACTGTAACCGGGGTTCGGCATACATTACATGTTGGTTGAGCATCTTGTTTGTAAATGTAACTGTGTGTGTACCAAGTATGTCCCAAGCGGAGCCGAGCTAATACCTTTTCTTCTTCCCTATTGTTTCTGTTTGAACTCTGCCATTCAGTAATATCTTTTTTAATACGACGAAGTTGCGTTGCTCGAGTTACCTCCAACCATTGTTTTCTCCAAAGACCAAGTGTTTTTTGTCTAAGAACTGTTTTAATGCTTTGATATTCAATTGGAATATTTGTGATATGTGTAAGTGCTAGTGCATTTTTGGCGTATTTGTCGGCTTGGACATTGCCATGTATGCCGCTGTGCCCAGGGATCCAAATAAACTTGATTTGTACACCATTCGTTGATAATGTTTGATGTAAGTTATATATGTGTATGTGCAATGGCGATGACGGATGCTTGTTTTGTAAAGATTGAATAACCGATCGGGAGTCGGTGCATATTACTACTTTGTTCCATTGTTTGTTTTGTGTGAGTTTCAGTGCTTCAAGCACCGCGTGCTGTTCTGCGGTGAATATACTTGTTTCATTTTGTAAGCGGATTTGAGATACTATTTGCTCATCACCATTGTAGAAAATTGCATTGGACGTGCGATGACCACTTTTTGAACCATCTGTGTAGATGAAGTGGAAGTCCTGGAATTGCTCACGTACTTGGTAAAATTGTTGCTGTACTTCTTCTACTGTCATATGTTTTTTCGAGCAATCAAAAAGGAATAAGACTTCCCTGTGTTTTCTACGCCATGGTACTATGTTAAGCTTCGGAAGTGGTAAAATGTTTGGTTGGATGTAGTTTAAGTCAGTAGAAAATTTTCTAGCTCGAGAAGCGATCGTGAGGCCGGATCTTCTCTCTGCCGGACCTAAGTAATTGTGATGTATGAAGGGTAACACACGAAGAGATGGGTATGTGCTGTGATATGGATGATATGAAAGTTTTGCTATAAAGCGTAATGATTGTTCCATTCTTCGAATTTGCAGGGGAGGCACGACCGCTTCAACCTGAAGAGATGGAATTGGAGTGGTCTTCATGGCGCCAATGGCGATACGAATAAAGGTGTTCTGTATGGTGTCTAATTTTTTAAGTGTATTTTCACTGGCCCCTGAATAAATAACTCCTCCATATTCTATGATGGGCAAAACTATGGCCTTGTACAACCGAAGCATGGTTTTCCTATCCGCTCCAAACTCCGTGCCTGCTATGCACCTGAATAAATTCAGACGTTTGGAGCATTTGGCTTTAACATGTTGTACGTGTTTTACCATGCTAAGTCGAGAATCCAAAACTATTCCGAGGAACTTAAATGAAGCTACACGTGGAATAATGTTGCCAGAGAGCCGAAGATGGGATGTATCACGCATATGAGTATTTTTCGTAAATGTCATGACAGCTGATTTGGCTGGTGAGAAAACGAAACCATTTTTTCGAGACCATCCATCTATGTTATTCAAAGCTATCTGTAATCTAGGAATGGAGTGTTCAGAATCAGAATCTGTACACCAGATAGCACAATCGTCTGCGAATAAAGAGCAGCTAATACCTTGAGGAACTGTGTCGAAGAGATCGTTAATCATTATATTAAACAAAATTGGAGACAAACAGCTTCCTTGCGGCAAACCATTTTCAAGTGAATAGATATTGGAGTGCAGGGAACGACACCGTAATCGAAAGTAGCGCATACCAGAAAGAAATCCTACTAGATAATGAGCCAGGTGTCCTCGTAAGCCAAGACGATGTAGTTTCCAAATCAGTGCAGGTCTATATACCATGTCATATGCTCTGGATATGTCTAAAAATACTGCAGTTGTGTGTCTTTTGTGTTTAAATGCCTTCCTGATGTCTGTTTCTAATCGTACAATATGGTCATATGTGGAATGATTTTTTCGAAAACCACTCTGAAATTTTGAAAGTAAATTATTTGTCTCTAAAAACCATTCAAGTCTTTTACCCACCATCCGTTCAAATATT
Organism: Amphibalanus amphitrite; assembly: GCF_019059575.1. NCBI lineage: Eukaryota > Metazoa > Arthropoda > Thecostraca > Balanomorpha > Balanidae > Amphibalanus > Amphibalanus amphitrite. The sequence continues at coordinate 90,716 of NW_024882641.1, read as the reverse complement.
TTTCCGAAACAGCTAGTCAACGATATCGGACGATAATTCTCGGGATTTCTCCTATCTTTCCCAGGTTTGGGCAAAGGGATAACATTTGCCGATCGCCAGTCTTCTGGAAAAATACATCTTGTCCACAACTCGTTCAAAGTAAAGAGCATGAAATTCAAAGTATTGTCGGGTAAGTGTCGGAAGAAAGAGTAGTGTAACTTATCTGGCCCTATTGATGTGTTTCCGGTGGAGGAGATCGCATCAAGTAGTTCCGATAAGGAGAAAGCGTCGTTATAAGTTTCTGTGTTGTTGGACCTAAATGCATTCGGAGGTAGAGTAGACGTTCTTCTGAATTCTTCAATAAATCCCGCTCTATAATTCGTAGTCGAACTGTAGCGAGAAAATGTCTCTGCTATTGTATTTACCACTTGTTGTGGTTCCGTAATGGTTGCATTATTTATGTGAAGTATTGGAAGGCTGGAAAATGTCCGTTTCCCGGAAAGCGATCGGACCAGTGACCATATTTTGCTTAGTGGCGTCTGTGTGTTGAATTGTGATAAAAAGGATCGCCAAGATGCCTTTTTTGCTTCTCTGATGATTCTTCTGCATTTTGCTCTTTCTCTGTTACGTAAAATTAAACTTTCCTCGTCGCGGAGCCGCAGGTATCTTCGAAAAGCCCTTTTCCGTTTGGCCAACGCCCTAGCTACTTCCGAAGACCACCATGGAACTCGTTTCCTTCCTGGTGGCGTCGTGGTTGGAATCGAGTTGTTTGCGGCTGACAAAATTGTGTTTGTTAAAAAGGTGATCCCTTGTTCTGGAGAATGAAACTGTTCGTGGTCAACCGCACAAAACTCTTGAAACTTAGCCCAGTCTGCCTTTTTCAAATTCCACCGAGGAATAAAAGCGGAAGTAGCATCGTCATCAGATCGGAAAGTTGTACACAGCTTGATTAGATAGTGATCACTGTGGTGAACATCTGTATCCACTATCCAATCAAAAAGGGCAGCGATTTGTGGAGAACATATCGAAAGATCGATTGCAGATTCACTGTTGTGTGCTAAAGAAAAATGTGTGTTTTCTCCTGTGTTAAGGAGAACCAGGTGATTCGTGTCGAGAAAGCGTTCAACTATTTCACCGCGATCATCGGGTACTCTAATGTTACGGCCCCACATCGGACTGTGGGCATTAAAGTCTCCGAGTAAGAGAAATGGATGTCGGAACTGTGCTATTAGACGGTTGAGATTTCTTTCAAGTGTGTGGTTATCTGTGTTCGGAGGAATGTAGATGGAGCAAATGTCTAAATTCCGTCCGTGCAAACGGATAGTGCAAGCCACCGCTTGCAATGGAGTGTTGAGCGTTATCAAATCATGTACGTAGTCATTGTTGATGTATAAAGCGGAGCCGCCGTGGCGCCGCTCTCCTTCAGTCTCATCGTATCGATATAGCGAATAGTTGAACAGCGAAAAGTTATATGGATCGGTTGGAAGTAACCATGTTTCTTGTAGCGCTATTACTATGGGTGCTAGTAGAAGGAAGATCATTTTGCTTTCGGCCCAGTTCGAAACTAGGCCTCTGCAGTTCCACTGGAGTATGTTGTTTATTGTTGTTCTAAGAGAGAGTACCTGTTTGTTACACCACGACGGGGCGAAGCCCAACTAGACGCACGGTTGTGGCCCATTGCTACTCGGATAGGTGGACGTGACGTGCGTGTGCCTGAGGACTGTCTATCCTCTGATGGAGGCTGGGGGCGGGGTCCCTTCGTGCGCTGGACCCTCATCCATCCTGCAGTGGAGCGACCGGCTCCGGTGGAGGGCTTTGGGTGCTGACCGATCTCCTGTGAAACCTCGGGCTGTGAGTCGGGAGGGGAGGAAGGCATTGGGTCACCAAAAATGGTCTCGGTTGCGGCGTTGGTGTTCGTAGATGTGGTCGTAGAGGCAGTCAGGGGTTTCAGACACTGAAGAGGGGGGAGTGCTGAGATCGGGTCAGTCTGAGTACTGCATGAGGTGGTCTCTGTACGGGCGGCTTTGGCATAAGACCGACCAGGAGCCGGAGTGGCTGTTTCGGCTTCCACACGGCGACGAGCGTCGGGGTACGAGCAGCCGGACTGGGCTTTGATCTCACAGATACGCTTTTCCTTCTTCCACGTGGGGCACTGTGAGGACGAGACAGAGTGATCGGGGCTACCACAGCTCAAGCAAGAGACCGGCTTAGTACATTCGGAGCTTTCATGAGGAGCCTCACCACATCTCTGACAGCGAGCAGCCTGGCGACAAGTGGAGCTACCATGTCCAAATCGTTGGCACTTGAAGCACCGGAGTGGGTTTGGGATGAACACCCGGACATCTTTTTTGAGCCAGCCGATGGCTATCTTTTCGGGCAGGGTCGTGGTGTCGAAAGTGAGGACCAGCAAGCTGGTGTCCCGTCGCTGGCCATCACGGAAGGTCGTCAGTCGTCTGATGTGGGACACTCCCTCTCCTCTCAGCTCGGACAAGATCTCAGTTTCGGACATGTGGCGCAGTTCGGGGGCGAAAATCGTGCCTTTAGAGGAGTTGCGAGCCTGGTGGAGAGAGACTGTTACCTTCTGACCACAGAACATGGTTGTCTTCAGGAGTGCTTTGGTGTCCCTTCGATTGTGAGTTTTGATCACGAGAGTGCCGTTAGCTGGAGCTTCGATGTCTGAGCCATGCTGCCCACAGATAGCAGCGATCTGCTTCTGAGGCCAAAAAACGTTAATCTTCCGGAAAGAGAAGTCACTATCGCTAGCCTTCACTACCAGATAAGAGCCGTCGAGAGATAAGTACGGTTCGAGCGGAGAGCGATCGACAGAAGCACAGGCAGGTGCGTTGGCCAAGTTCGTGCGCGGGTCAGAGCTCCGGGAGTGGTCGGTGGACGGGCGAGGGTCATGGCTCCGGGCGAGGTCGGTAGACGAGCGAGGGTCAGAGTGCCGGGCGGGGTCAGAGGTCAGGTCAGCGGTCAGGGCGTGGTCAGTGGACGAGCGAGGGTCGGTACCGGGTAGATCAGTCGAAGGGTGGGTAGAGGAGGGAGGGTTGACGGTCGGGCGGGAGTCGGTATCCATGGCAGAGGGAGGAGTAGGGTCAGGAGTAGGATCCGGAACTGGAGGGGAGTCGGAGTCAGAGTCGGTATAGGAATCGGATAGCGCGCGCTGACGGCGCCGCTTCCCCATGATGGGGCAAACGGGGTGCGGTTGTGGACAGTAGAGAATCAGGGGTTGGGACGATTGGGAAAAAACTGATGGGAAGTGGGTGGGTGGGTGCAGGAGAAGCTCTCAAAACAAACCCGTGAAATGCCAACTGCCAGAGCAAGTTAACGATCACCTTAGCCTGTGGTGTTAATGGCGCCCGCGGTTCGCATTTAATCCCCCACCCTTCCTTTGATGCCACACGTCAGCAGTTAAACTTGCACCTCTAGCTGAGTCGGGCGAGTGCCGATGTGGCAGCTGGCCGCGGTCACGTGACCGAGCGTGACCCTTGTGCGGGCCGAGTAGAGGGCGTTGTTTTGTGCCCAGTGTGCTCAGGGGCAGACGTGTGAGCTGGAGCTGCGCGAAATGTAAGTGGATTCTGTATTTGAATTATACTTTGTTCTTCCTTGATATTGCTATAAACATGCTGATCGATTCATTAACGTAATATAGCTGTTTGTTCGAGTTTGATTTATGTACGTGTTTACTTTCGCTAGGCAGAGTGAGCACCGCGGAGTCGGGCTGCTCGTGAGTCCGGGGATGTTTGGCGGCCGAGCTGTGGCTGTGGGTTCCCCCGTGACGGACTGTGTGGACGGAGCGATCTTCGTGCCAAGATCGACTTGTTGAGCGCCGGAGACGTGAACAGCCGGTATGTCAAACGTTGCGTCTGAATTACTGTACGAAGTTGCCCGAATTGTTAAGTGTTAATTAATCGAGTAAATGATAGCGCTAATAGTAATTTTGGTTCTAGAATTGCAGCAATATTTATTTCATGTAATGTTCAATGCACGGCTCACAATATGTCGTTTTGTTCGGACATGTCGGTTGTGGACGTGATTGTGTACTGACCGGTGCATTGTCTGTGTGTTTGTGTCCGGGCAGTAACGGACAGTTTCGGACTGCCTCGAGAGCTGATGCAGACGAATAGAAGTCCAGTTGACGGCACAGCGTGTGTGACTACGAGGGCGCTCGGTTTGGCCCACGGCTGAGGCCGTGGCGGCTACAAGATGTATATATCAAACGCATGACGGCAGCCGGTCATGCACTTGTCGGCATATTTCAGCATTGCATTTCGCCAATCAAACCATTTACCGCATCGGTCATACCTGTGCAATTCTCAAAACTGTGTACCATTTACAACCGACTTTTTGTGTCAAACTACCGAACCGTTAGAGTAGTGGCAGCAGTACGGCCAGTCTTCGTGTGGGTCCGCATGTGTCTGATAAGCTTTGGCTCGTTGAGCGAACCGGGCCTGGCAGTGTGAGCAGCCGTACGGCCGCTCCCCGTGTGGGTACGCATGTGTGAGGTGAGACTTGCCCCTTGAGTGAAGCGTGCCTTGCAGATGGAGCAGCCGTACGGCCTCTCCCCAGTGTGGGTCCGCATGTGCCTGGTTAAACTTCCCCGTAGAGCAAACCGCGCCTGACAGATGGAGCAGCCGTACGGCCGTTCCCCCGTGTGAGTCCGCATGCGTTCGGTGCCGTGTGGATACGCATGTGTCTTGTTAGTGTAAACTGTTGAGTGAACCGTGCCTTGCACATAGAGCAGCCGAGCGGCCTCTCCCCAGTGTGGGTCCGCATGTGCTTTTTAAAGGTAGTGTGCCACCTTTGAAAGATTTCCCATTTTATTTTCCTAGGAAAAGAAGCTTCTGTTTTTACCTAATATCGCAACAAAAATCAAAAATGGGCCTGGAATAGTGCCTTTTTCGCCTAAAAGTTTATCGGTTTTTCGATATGTATAACAACAGTAGTGGGCTGAGCTGCAAACAGGCGTCGGCAACAATCGCGAATGCGGCGCACATGTAACAATAAGCAAAGGTCATTATAGAGTTACGACGTACGGGAATGAGTTATCAGCTGTCTAATCGTAGACAACACAATGTCGAGCCTTAAAACTGTAAGCCTGTATTGGTATTGTTTCTTTTATTTGGCTGTCGAACATTATTTATGGTTTGAAATATGATTTTATGTAAAATAATTGATATGAAAAAGCCGTCTCTTAAGTTATGACCCCATTTCACCACACGCAAGTGGCAGAAATGACAATGATCAGCTGACGCATTTTTCTTGGCCGAAGTCAGAGCGCGCGGCCCGACGCACCACCACCGCACCACAAAGTATGAGCAGAAGCCGCGCCCAAAGCCAGGGCCCCGGTAACGTGAGGTAGCCGAGTCGGTGCAGCGTGCGCTGACCCAAGCCGGGGCCGCAGCTTTGGGCGCGGTCTACCGCATCCCCCCGGGCTATCACATGACACCGGGAGGACGCGCGGCCCCGGCTTGGGTCAGCGCACGCTGCCCCGACTCGGCTACCTCACGTTACCGGGGCCCTGGCTTTGGGCGCGGTCTACCGCACCACCTAACAGGCGTGTTCGAAACCGCAGGAGATGATGATGAACGGGTTTATCGAAACTTGATTGGATGAGCATATCGGTAATAGCGATTTCAGTGTGTGCATTTATTGTTCATAGTGGTGTGAAATGTGGTTGGGGTACGACCGACAACCCGTCGGGGCGAATTTCGCACTGGGGTACTCAAAATTTGAAGAATTTAAGACGTTTCCATGAGTTTTGAAGGTATGGATAAGTTCTAAAAATCCGGTTCTCCTTATCTGGGCCATTAACTCCATACGGTCCAGGAAAGCTGGCACACTACCTTTAAGGATTGATTGATCAGTGAACCGTGCAGAGCAGATAGGGCAGCCGTACGGATGCTCACCAGTGTGGGTCCGCATGTGTGTGGTGAGAAGGAACCGTGTAGTGAACCGTGCAGTGCAGATAGAGCAGAAGTGGGGCCGTTCCCCAGTGTGGGTACGTATGTGTACGGTGAGGTTTGACCGGGAAGCAAACCGTGCTGCGCAGGTGGAGCAGCCGTACGGCCGCTCCCCAGTGTGGGTTCGCAAGTGTCTGGTAAGGTGTGACCGTTCAGTGAACCGCGCCGTACAGATGAAGCAGCAGTGCGACCGCACCCCAGTGTGAGTCCTACGGTGACGTTTTATGTCTGTGGACCTGTCGGTCGAGTACCGACACCGCTCGCACTTGAACCTCCCGTTCCTGTCGATGTCACTGTGACACCTCTTCACGTGTCCGTCCAGACGTTGCTTTCCCCAGCATCGGAAGTCGCAGTGGGGACATTGAACCGAGCCACTTATGCCTGAAAAATACACAGAAAAAAAAGAAAGGCCCTTAAACAAGTTGCATGCCAAAGCAGGTCGCACATACACTGGAACAATACCGACGCCCAGAGATGACCCACGCAGCTGGTCGTTTCCAGGTCACCTTGGTGAGCGCAGTGGGCGGTAGCGGCAATGTTGACGCGACAAGCCATCAGCGCCCATGAGTTGATCCGTGTATCGTTCGAAATACAGCCTTCAGAAACGGAACGTTGAGCTCGTGGGGAATAGTTGTCTTGCCGTTTATTAACTAGCGCACAGACAGAACTCCGAGCCAACTTATCCGTGAAGGAAAGGGCTTATTTGACAACACCAAAGATTTAAATTTTAAATATAAAGACACGAGAAAACACCATCAATAATTTTTCCATGCAATGTTACTTTAGTTGGGAAAGCTCCACTGCGGCTGACACACTTCTCTTGGTCAACACCTATTTAGATTAAATACATACATGATACAAATGGTTGCAGTAACATTTTCTTTATATTTTGATACAAAAGCAATGCAAATATATAGCGAGCACAACACACCTGAAACAGGTAATAACACATTAAAATGGCCAAAAATTGATAAACATGCGTTTATTCGGCCATGACATTATTTCTACATGCACATGAATACTATAACACCGTAGGCAAATGTAGTACGTATTGGTTAATAGAACTGTGTCCTTATGAAAACTCAGTACGTTCTCCTTTACAAAAAATGCTACTTATTTACCAGCCTTTGGCGGCACATAGTCTGTCGAGGGCAGGGTTGTGCTCGACTAAAAAAAAATTTGCCGACTCGACTCATCATTCAACTTCAGAAAGCCCTGACTCAACTCTGACTCAAACAAGGAGCTGATTTTTTCCCTTGACTCGACTCATGACTCAAGCGGATCAATGAAAATATGAGTTGACTCAAACTTGACTCAAATTTTTTGTTGAGTCAAGTGTGTTGACTCAAAATTGACTCAGATAAAAAAGTTGTTGAGCGGGGGGGGGGGGGGTGAAAAAAAATCCGGCAGCAGGGCCAGGCCTAAGTTGTTAAGCGGGGGGAGAATGAAAAGCTTGTATGTTGTTTCTAGATAGATGAATCAGCTGACTCATGTTCCTAAATATTTTTGACTCAACTCAATGTCAAAAGTTATTTTACTGACTCAACTCTGACTCAACTCAACACCTTAATATTTTTGTCTGACTCAACTCTGGCTCAACTCAACAGCTCAACATTTTATCCGACTCGACTCAAACCTGACTCATCTGAGTCAGAGTTGAGTCAAATCTCTGACTCGACTCATGAGTCAAGCACAACCCTGGTCGAAGGTGACACAAGAAACATCCAGTCAGGCTTGCAGGTAGAGACAACACATATAAACAGTAGCCGCGTTTATGTAGCCGATGAATAGAGAGTTGCAAGATTCACATGACATGCTGAACTACGATTGGCAGGTGACTTGTCGACAATGGCTGCGCAGAACATACGAAATGCCACGAATGCGAGAGTGAGTCGTAGCCACAAAAAGAGGCGTTGTCACTCAATGTAGCCGGACATTATCTACGACGTTGTACCAAACAGCGACACTCCTTACCTCTTATTTGGAGGCGTTTAAAACACAACTACTGAATCACTGTGTGGTAACATAAAGACACCATGTGACACGGGTAGCCACGACGCTCACAAACGAGAACCACAGCTACACCTTTTTACGGCCAAATATAGACAAAGTGCACGAAGCTCAGTAACAGTGCAACCGATTTCGACAGATCGCCATAGACAGCCAGTGGCAAACTGTCGGAATCGCCCGCACTATTACTGAAATGTGCGCACTGCCGCCCTAAACTGGCCGTAAAAAGGTGTATAACACTACTATCAAACGTACGACGGCGGCCGGTCGTGCACTTGCCGACATATGCACCTCAGCATTGCATTTCGCCAATCAAACCATTTACCGCATCAGTCATACCTGTGCAATTCTCCCTAAGTGTAATTCTCCCTCCATGCCAAACCGTTAGACAGTAGTGGCAGCAGTGCGGCCAGTCTTCGTGTGTGTCCGCATGTGTCTGGTGAGACTTGTCCGTTGAGTGAACCGGGCCTGGCAGTGTGAGCAGCCGTACGGCCGCTCCCCCGTGTGGGTACGCATGTGTAAGGCGAGACTTGCCCCTCGAGTGAACCGTGCCTTGCAGATGGAGCAGCCGTACGGCCGCTCCCCAGTGTGGGTCCGCATGTGTCTGGTGAGACTTGTCCGTTGAATGAACCGGGCCTGGCAGTGTGAGCAGCCGTACGGCCGCTCCCCCGTGTGGGTACGCATGTGTAAGGTGAGACTTGCCCCTCGAGTGAACCGTGCCTTGCAGATGGAGCAGCCGTACGGCCGCTCACCAGTGTGGGTCCGCATGTGTCTGGTGAGGTGTGACCGAAGAGTGAACCGTGCAGTGCAGATAGAGCAGCCGTACGGCCTCTCCTCAGTGTGAGTCCGCATGTGTTGAGTGAGTTGTGACCGTGCAGTAAACAGTGCCGTGCAGTTAGTGCAGCCGTGCGGCCGCTCCCCAGTATGGGTCCGCATGTGTGTGGTGAGATTTGTCCGCTTAGTGAACCGTGCCGGGCAGATGGAGCAGCCGTACGGCCGCTCCCCCGTGTGGGTCCGCATGTGTTTGATAAGACTTGATTGCTCAGTGAACCGTGCAGTGCAGATAGAGCAGCCGTACGGCCTCTCCCCCGTGTGAATCCGCATGTGTGTGATGAGGTGTGACCCTTGAGTGAACCGTGCAGTGCATATAGAGCAGCCGTGCGGCCTCTTCCCCGTGTGGATCCGCATGTGTCTTTTAAGGCTTGATCGATCAGTAAACCGTGCAGTGCAGATAGAGCAGAAGTGCGGCCGTTCCCCAGTGTGGGTCCGCATGTGTTTGGTGAGGTTTGACCGGTAAGCAAACCGTGCTGTGCAGATGGAGCAGCCTACCGGTCGCTCCCCCGTGTGGGTCCGCAAGTGTTTGGTGAGGCGTGACGGTTGAGTGAACCTTGCAGTGCAGATGGAGCAGCCGTACGGCCGCTCCTCCGTGTGGGCTCCCAAGTGTTTGGTAAGGTTTGACTGTTTAGTCAACCACGCCGTACAGATGGAGCAGCAGTGCGACCGCACCCCAGTGTGAGTCTTATGGTGACGTTTTATGCCTGTGGACCTGTCGGTCGAGTACCGACACCGCTCGCATTTGAACCTCCCGTTCCTGTCGATGTCACTGTGACATCTCTTCACGTGTCCGTCCAGACGTTGCTTTCCCAGACATCGGAAGTCGCAGTGGGGACATTGGACCGAGAGCCACTGATGCCTGAAGAAAACACAAAAAGAAGAAAGGACATTAAAAACGTTTCACGACAAAGCAGGTCGCACATTCTGGAACAATACCGACGCCCAGAGATGACCCACGCAGCTGGTCGCGTTACCAGATCACCTTGGTGAGCGCCGTGGACGGTAGCGGCAATGTTGACGCGACAAACGATCAGCGCCCATGAGTTGATCCGTGTATCGTTCGAAATACATCCTTCAGAAACGGAACGCTGAGCTCGTAAGAAATAGTTCACCTGTCGATTATTAACTGGCGCACGGACAGGACTCCGAGCCAACTTATCCATGAAGAAAAAGGCTAATTTCGCAACACATGGATGAGGAAATACTGGATGATACATGACGAGTATCGTCCCATCCACGGCCAGGGGTGGATATTTATATCAAGTTGGGGTTGCACGTGCAACCCCAATTTGAATTGTGCAGCCCCAACACCAGTTTGTGCAACCCCACCTTCAAAATTGAAATAAACCGATGGGCTACTCCAAATGTGCCGCCCCCATTGGTGTGTTGTTGTGTGTTTCTGGTGTGTTGTGTTTCTGGCGCACGAGCGCACCCGTGCCGCCGCCCCGGCTTATGCCCGAGGCCTGAGTGCGCCCGTGTCGCCGCCGCCCGCCCCGGTCCGTAGCTGAGTGCGCCCGTGTTGTCGCCAGCTGATTGGGCCCGCCGGACGACAAGACTGGCGCGGATAGGCAAGGACGACGCACGCCATTACGTTTGTTTACCTTGGTGATTAACGGCTGGACTCAGGCAACAGTTCTCCGAATAAATCTCGTTTGTCTCATTAAATACGACTCTTTCATTCGAACAGACCGAAACACAACACCCATAACCCTGTACCATCCAAAACTCAATGGGGATGTTCGCGCTAAGAGTTCCGAAAAGTCTCGCCAGGTGGCAGCACGGTATGCTTTGGACACAACGCGCCGGCCGGGCGCCGGCCGGGCCGGGGATAACACTGCGGGCGGCGACGGCGCGGCCGACGCGCCGCGAACGGAAACTGCGTTTCATGTCTTTTTCAGGTTCATCATTTTGCTAAAATGAGTAGCTACAGTTGATTTCGATATTAGGAAGACAATGACGCGTGTGAAAGGCAAACTACTACATCGTCATTGAGCGGAAGGAAAGGGAGCTGATCGAATGGTCACCAAAAGCTACGGAGTACGAAAGATACGATGTTATCACATATTTTAACTTACCAAGTTGAAATTAAAAACCTTATTACATTCAGACATATATTCACACGCATGAAACAATCGATTTACAGCACACATTCCATGACAAGAACGCATACCTACGGTCTTAAGTTGACCTCTAGCGCTCGTCACTGTCAGATAAGTCAATCACATCCCTGTAGTTTGTACAGACTATTGACTTAACCCTTCATCCGGCATGCGTTCATTCTGTAATGATGGGCAACGAATCACCGGCGATTTCTGCGTGGCTCTATATGACATCCTCGTCCGTTCCCCAGGTCAATTGGTTCGGTGACTTTCAAATTATAGCAGGCCCTTCCTCGGTCAGGCTTGATGGACCCACCGTCACTTTGCGCGGTACTTTTAAGACAGACTGTACCTTCTACCAACACGACTGACTGATTACAATCTGATGTGAAAGGGACAATATCTCGTCGGTCTATCAGTTAAAGTTTAATATTCAGCGACACAAGTGTGAAGGCTGCCTGGAAAACTTGCAACAAACTAAGTAAACTAAGCTTGGCTTGTAATGGGCACAAACTTGTAATAAAGAGGTACTTAATTAACAAATCAACAATGTTCTGTTCAGGCGCCGGCAAGGAGATTCTCGCCGGCGCCTGACTATGGCGGCCGCGTGTTGTGACGCTCCGTTTTTAATCAGTTTTTAGCATAGCCACGCTGCTCCTGTCGCGTGTGAGTGTGCTGGGACCGAGATTGGACACTGGGCTACCGAGTGAGTGACGTTTTTTTACCATGGACTGTGACCTTTAAACTTTTATGACCACTGTTAAATCTGCTATTTTCATCCGCTCGTGCCCGATCAGAGCTGGATGCGAGGGGTCACGCTGCTTGAATCCCCGTTCTACCGGTTTCCGAAGAGGTGTAGTGCTACAGCCAACCAATCAGCACCGCGGATTTCGCTCCACCGGATTCTACCGGACCTGCTCTCGGGTCAGGACGAGGTACCGCTGCAGCTGCGACCGGCCTGGATCGGCGGCGCGGGAGTCCGGCCGTGGGGGGATGGGGCGGCCGGCCCGAGAGCCGGTCTGGCCCGGCCCTGTCGGGATCGGCGGACCACGCGACGCGGCACCCGGGCAGGATGGCGGCTGCAGCGACGGAGATACCGCGGGGACTGGATGTCGCATCACTGCGTTGTCCGCTGCGTGCCCCGTGGGCGAGCTGATTCCCCGACCGACACATCGTGGCTCTCCCCCGCCCCTTCCCGCTGCCTGGCGAGGGCCGAGCACGGGGCGTGGGGCCGGGTGGCGAACGTCGAGACACGTGCTCTGAGCGGAGATGCACGTAGTTTCTCTCAGGCGGGGCGCCATGAACCACGTCAATTGGTGCTGCCGCCGCGGCTTACGCTCAGACAGACACGTCAGGCCGAAATCCGAATGGTGGCGACTTCTTCGTGTGCGCTTAAAATAGGTCACCTGAACGTGCGTTCACTGACCGCTCACCTTGACGAGGTGAATCTGCTCCTGCTGCGGGAGGAACTGGACGTGCTGTGCCTCAGCGAGACCTGGCTCACCGACTCAGTCGACTCCAGCATGCTCCTGTTTCCCGGGTACACCATCAGGCGCCGCGACAGAGAGGGCAGGACGGGGGGGGGGGGGGGCGGAGTGGCACTGATCTGTCGCAACACGCTCAAGCTGGACGTGATGCGTGTGCCATCTGCCGGCTCCACACTCGAGGCGGCGTGGGTACAGATCACCGATCGATCTACCATAATCGTCGGTACCGTCTACCGTCCCCCGTCCGGCCCGTACGCTCCAGCGTTCGATGATCTCCAGCAGCAGCTGACGCACGTGCTGGCACAAGGTCGACCGACATACGTGCTGGGGGACATCAACTTCGACCTATCCCGTCCCGACAAGCCGGGTGTTACAACATACCTTCAGCAGCTTGCCGAACTCTCTCTGCATCAGCTGATAACCGAGCCGACCCACCCCGGAGAGTCGCCGTCTATTCTCGACCACCTTATAACGAACAGACCGGACCTGACCTCCAATGCCCGGGTCATACCTTGTAACATTAGCGACCACGACCTTATCACTGCTTCGATCACCAACACCAAGACACGACATGTGCCCGTCACATGCACCGTGCGGTCCACGCGCCGTGTCGACACTGCTGCCCTCTGCCTCGACCTGCTGCTGGCGGATTGGGCGGAGTTCGACCGTGCCGACTCCATAACCGACAAATGGAACGGCTTTCTACGCGTGTGGGACCCGGTGATTAACCAGCACATGCCGATGAGGACCGCCAAAATGAAGCATCGACACCGCCCCTGGATGGATGATGATGCTGTGACAGACGCGATGGCGGCTCGAGACCAAGCGCGGATCGACAGAGACACCATTCCGTGCGATGACACTGACCGAGAGTTTCGGCAATGCCGTAACGCCGTCAAATTGGCCATTAATCGAGCCTGCGCCTCCCACTATGCCTCTCTGTACAGAAACTCGCGACCCAAAACGTGGAAGAGCATCAGACAGTTTTTGATTGCATCAAAGAAGGCCGAACCGAGGACTACCGACCTGAATGCTGCGGACAACGGGTGGCCAGATCGACTGAACCGATTCTTCGCGTCAGTCGGCCCTGACGTGGCTGACGCCCTGGCCTCGGAGGACACCGGGGAGTGGGACAGACTGACACCCCGTCCGCCACGTGTGTGCTCGAGTGCATTCAGACCGCGGGCCGCCACTCTCCCCGAGCTTTCTGCGGCGCTCCAGCGGTTGGGATCCTCGCGGGCATGCGGATCAGACGGCATCACTGTGCACATGTTGCGTGAAACGTTCCCAGTGATTGGCCCCAAGCTTCTGGCGCTAGTCAACCGTTCTATTGTTAGTTGTGACGTACCTGTGTCATGGAAGGCCGCCACTGTGACTGCGCTTCACAAGAAGGGTGGCATTAGCGACCCAAACAATTACAGACCCATAGGTATCAGTGTTGCCTGTTGTCGCCAAGCTGTGTGAAAGAGTTGTTTGCTCCCAGCTAGTGACGTATTAAAGCGAGCACCACATCCTGTGTCCCCAGCAGTACGGGTTCCGGCCGGGTTTGTCCACGGAGGCGGCCCTGCTCGATGCTGTTACGTACGCGGTGACGAACATCGATAGCGGCCGCGTGACGTCACTTGTTACCGCTGATACGTCGAAGGCCTTTGACAGCGTTGAGCATGGCCGTCTCCTGGACAAACTCGGTTGGTACGGCATTGACTCCGGATGGTTCTCGGCCTGGCTGAGAGGACGCACACAGTGTGTGAGAGGTGGATCAATTGCTATGAACGTGTCTCATGGAGTGATCCAAGGTTCGATTTTGGGGCCGATTTTGTTTTTGATTTTCACCAATGATTTACCTCACACACCCAGTTCCTTGACACTGACTCTTATGCAAACTTGCAAAACTTGAAGGACCGCATCGAAACTTCTCTCTCAGTTGGACCGAGATGGTTCACCCAAAATCGTCTGAAAATTAACCCAGCTAAAACTGAGCTGATAATAATTAAATCTAGACGTCAAAATCTTGATTCAACATTCTCGATTCATTTTGAAAACGATGAGCTCAAACCAAACCACAGTGTCAGGGTTCTGGAGGTCGTCATCGATTCTCACCCGACTTGGGATGAACACATCACGGGTGTTGTTCGTAAGTGCTTTTGCGTGCTGGTGTGCCTGGCCAGGATCCGGCATAAGCTACCGAGATGCACAAGACGGCTGATGATCGAAGCTCTAGTATTTCCCCACATACGTTACTGTTTAAGTGTGTGGGGAAGCTGTACGGTCACACAGAAGCGTCGCATCCAGAAAGCTATTAACTTTGGTGCGCGTATTGTTAGCGGTCTTAGACGGCGCGATCACGTGACTGCGGCGCTACGGGAACTGGGGTGGCCCACCGTAGACGAGTTGATCGCCGAGCGTGACCTCGCAAACGTCACTCGCATCATCGACTCATCTATCACTCCCGAACTTCTGCGCCAACAGTTCGCACTGCGAGCCGATGTGTCATCCCGCAGCACCCGCGCCGTGTCCGACGGCCGGCTGCAGCTGCCCCGGGTCCGCACCGAGTTTGCCCGCCGAAGTTTTCTTTATCGTGCGGCGAGTGCGTGAAATAGCCACAGGTAGTCAGCTGTCACTTGTCATGTAGGTATAGGCACGGTTCTCACATGTGTTTTATATTCAGTGTTTTATGCCAGTGTGTCATTTTTACGTAGCACCTGTCTTGCCTAAGCGTTTTTACAATGTCTGTTTATTTGTCATTGACGTAGACGCCATAAAAACCATGTCAATGGAGGGTCTTAATAAACTACTACTACTACTATTACAAGTAGCCTTCACATATGAAGCATTGCTATGACTACTCTTCTAGAGCTGATTGATAGCTTTTGAAGGAAGAAGCTGAGTGGATGAGCCCTACCATTCACCACTTATCACCTTCAACAATTGCTTAAGGCATGCAGTTCTCTATCACTAGAAATTGAACAATGAATCGTGCCTTGCAGAAACAGCAGCCATACAGCTGCTCCCCCGTGTGGGTCCGCATGTGTCTGTTGAGGACTGCCGGTCTCGCGAACCGTGCCGTGCAGATGGAGCAGCCGTACGGCCGCTCCCCCGTGTGGGTACGCATGTGTTTTGTGAGGGTAGACCGTTCAGTGAACCGTGCCGTGCAGATGGAGCAGCCGTACGGCCGCTCCCCCAGTGTGGGTCCCCATGTGTATGGTGAGGCTGGATCGAGCAGTGAACCGTCCAACGCAGACAGAGCAAGCAAACGGCCTGTTCCCAGTGTGAGCACGCATTTGTTTGGTTAGGTTTGACAGCGAAGCGAAGCGAACCGTGCCGTGCAGGTTGAGCAGCCATATGGCCGCTCCCTCGGGTGGGTAGGCATTTGTTTCATGAGACTTTCCCGTTGAGCGAACAAAGCCCGGCAAGTTGAGCACTGAGCAGCCTTACGGCCAGGGGCGGATCCAGAAAATCTCCAAGGGAGGGGCCATTAGAAACCAGGAGGCCCCCCCCCCATAATCCCACCTGTTGGAGGCCCCATCTTCCCACTTGTTGGCCCCCCCCCAAAAAAAAACTGCGTCTATTGAGCTTATCTAGCTGTTCAGGCAACATCTCAACATCTGTGCAGGCTTGGAGGCCCTCTGTGCAGGTTAGGAGGCCCTGTAAAAGTGGTCATCTCTGTGAGTATAAGAGACCTCCAAGTTATGAAAAGCTTTACCAATCTTCTAACAAAGAAGTCTTCTCAGCTAGTCTTCTAAGAAATAACTAAGTGGGTAGGTTAAAAAAAAACTCATCGGATTTCGGCCACTTTATTTTCAGGAGGCCCCCTTTTCAGCTTTTTAACTTTTTAACTTTTTATTTTATTTTTGAAAAAAATCGGCCAAGGGGGGGGGGCCATGGCCCCCATGGCCCCCCCCCCTTGTATCCGCGCCTGCTTACGGCCGCTCCTTCGTGTGACTGTGGGTACGCATGTGTTTGCTGAGACTTCCCCGTTCATAGAACCGGGCCTGGCAATGTGAACAGCCGTACGGCCTCTCCCCAGTGTGGGTTCGAATGTGCGTATCGAGGTGTGACCGTCGAGTGAACCGTGCATGGCAGATGGAGCAGCCGTACGACCGATCCCCAGTGTGGGTTCGCAGGTGTCTGGTGAGGTGTGACCGTCGAGTGAACCGTGCCTTGCAGATGGAGCAGCCGTACGGCCGCTCCCCAGTGTGGGTACGTATGTGTTTGTTGAGATCTCCCCGCCTAGCGAACCGAGCCTGGCAATGTGAACACCCGTGCGGCCGCTCCCCAGTGTGGGTCCGAATGTGCATGGTGAGACTTCCTCGTAGAGTAAATCGTGCCTTGCAGATGGAGCAGCCGTATGGCCGCTCACCAGTGTGGGTCCGCATGTGTCTGGTGAGATTTGACCGTTCAGTGAACCGTTCCTTGCAGATGGAGCAGCCGTACGGCCGCTCCCTAGTGTGAATCCGCATGTGGTTGTTTAGGCTTGCTCGAACAGAGAACCGTGCAGTGCAGATGGAGCAGCCATACGGCCGCTCCCCAGTGTGAGTCCGCATGTGTATAGTGAGGGCGGACGGTTTGGTGTACCGTGCCGTACAGATAGAGCAGCCGTATGGCCGCTCCCCAGTGTGGGTTCGCACGTGTCTGGTGAGGGTGGACCGTCCTGTGAACCGGGCCGTGCAGATAGAGCAGCCGTATGGCCGCTCCCCAGTGTAGCCATGTACTCCTGCCGGTCACCGCTAGGCCCATGTACTTCTGCCGGTCGCCGCTAGATGCTGTGAACCGCGAGTTACAGTTTTGTTAATAGGTGTCGCTTTTACCAGTCTCTAAATTGCTAAAGCCTTCGATTAAGTTATGCGCCCCTCTTTTAACGTTCCGTTTGCTTAAACTGCTGTATTGTTTGGACAATTGTATTGGCTGTGTGTAATGTGTATACTAAAAACCATATGTATTCGTTTATTACATTCGATGTTCTCGCCAACATGTGTGCAATACTAGATAACTAAGTTCGTATGTAAAACTATATATGTCTAGATTTTGTGGCGAAATACAAGAGATATCTGTATCTTACAGTGTTTCTACTGGCTACACCAGCCAGATTGGTGACCCCGCGTTCTACGCACTATGGGATCGCTATCCCCTCGTGTTCCCAGTCACACCGACACTGGCCTGCACCCTGAGCTATCTCCTCCAGCTCTCTTTGTGTAGGAAGGAAGTGGCGGATGGTGTGTCTCCACGAGGATCCTTATTTTGTGCTGTGTGGAACTGAATAACGCCGACTACTACTGCTGCACTACGGACCAGCTACTTCATCGGCTCACCTTACCGTCCGGCTACCTCTGCAGCTGCACTGCAGCACCTGCCGATCGCCGTGTCGCCGTCGCCGCCACCGATCTTCCCGACCATTGCTCTCGGCAGCCATGGACCAGAAGACCCAGCCTGCCGGCGCCGGTGCAGCCGCCGGCACCGGTGCGGCCGCCGGCGCCGGTGCAGCCGCCGCCGCCGCCTCGCATGCCGCTGCTGCTGCTGCTGCCGCTGCCGCCCAACCGGACTACCTCCGCGTGGCGACCGCGCCACGCAGCCACGTCGCGCCGCCGCGCTTCTTCGAGGAGGACCCCGTGATCTGGCTCGTCCAGCTCGACCTCTTCTTCTCTCAGGCAGCTGTGGACGATGAGCTCAGCCGCTTCCGGATCGCCGCTACTCTCCTTCCTGGCCACCTCCTGCGCGACTTCACCGACATCCTCCGCAACCCTCCTCCAGACCGACCTTACACCATCCTTTCCGACGCCATCCGTCAGCGGTTCGGCAAATCAGTCGAACAGCGTCTTCGCTGCCTGCTCTCTGGCCAACAACTCGGCGACAGGCGTCCTTCCCAATTCCTTCGGCATCTCCTGGACCTTGCTGAAGCTGAAGGCTCACAAGATTCCCCGCTCATCCGCCAGATCTTCCTCAATGCTCTTCCGCCTCGGACTCAGCCCTTCCTCCAGTGCCTGCCGCCTGGGACGGACCTTGCGACCATCGCTAGCACTGCCGACCGACTCCTGGAGTTTCCGCAGCAGTCGGACGTCGCTGCACCTACCTCAGGCCTTCTCGCCGCGGTATCGACTTCTGCGCCTGCTGCAGCCTCACCTGCTGCTCCTGCAGGACCCTACCACCTCCAAGACCTGATGAGCCAGCTGCTGACTGGTATCACGGCCCTCACAACATCAGTCGCCACCCTGGTGGACGAGACGCGCCGCCGAGAGAGGTCTGCATCCCGTGCCCCCGGCCGCGCTCGCCACCGTCCACCACGCGACCTGTCTGCTGCTGCCCGGTCACCCAGCCCTGCAACCAACACGTCTACCGGCGCTGGTGCTTCCTACTGCTGGTACCACCACAAGTTCGGTACCAACGCGCGCTCATGTCAGTCACCGTGCTCGTGGTCTGCAACCGCAACTCAGACCTCGGGAAACCAGCAGTAGGACAGGTGACACAGACGTCTGCACCTGCCCTGCTCAACCCTGACGTCCCTCCAGCAAGCGGCCTTCTGAGACTCAAGGACAACAACACTGGCATCACCTTCCTCATCGACACTGGAGCCGAGTACAGTGTTCTTCCAGCGACACCCACCGATCGTGCTCGCGGAACCAACGGACTGGATCTGCAAGCAGCCAACAACAGCAGCATCCAGACCTATGGTCAGCGCATGCTCACGCTTTCTCTCGGACTCAGAAGAGATTTCAACTGGATCTTCATCATCGCGGACGTCTCCCATCCTCTCCTAGGAGCCGACTTCCTCTCCTCGTATGATCTCCTCGTCGACACCAAGAGAGGCCGTCTCATCGACCACCTAACTGAGTTGTCTTCACCTGCTTCCCACTCTTCAGTGCCATCCACCGGACTGACAGCCGTCGTCAGAACCGACAACCCAGCATTCCTTAACCTCCTTCGAGAATTCCCCAGCCTCACCCAGCCGTCACATCATCCGGAGCCACAGCACTCAGTCCGACATCACATCGAGACTACCGGCCCTCCGGTCTTCTGCCGCCCACGCCGTCTGGATCCAGCTCGACTCGCCACTGCCAAGGCAGAGTTCCAGCGCCTCCTCAGTCTCGGAGTCATCCGACCCAGCAGCAGTCGGTATGCATCACCGCTGCACATGGTGCCCAAGTCGTCTGGAGATTGGAGACCCTGTGGTGATTACCGTGCACTGAACCGCATCACAGTGCCTGACCGGTACCCACTACCACATCTCCACGACTTCACTGCCTGCCTCGCTGGGACATCGATCTACTCTCGGCTCGACCTCGTCAGGGCCTTCAACCAGATACCGATGGCCCCAGAAGACATCGCCAAGACAGCGATCACAACGCCCTTCGGCGCCTTCGAGTTCCTCCGTATGCCGTACGGTCTCCGGAACTGCGCTCAAACCTTCCAAAGGTTCATGGATCACATCCTCCGTGGCCTGGACTTCGCCTTCGTCTATGTAGACGACATCCTCATCGCCAGCAGCAGCATCTCGGAACATCTCACACACCTCCGAGAGGTCTTCAGCCGTCTTTCCCGCAACGGTGTGCTCCTCAACCCATCGAAGTGCGCCTTCGGCATGGAAAGCATCTCCTACCTCGGCCACCAGATCTCCAGCGGAGGCATCACTCCTCTCGACGATCGAGTCAGCGCAATCAAGAACTTCGACCGTCCAGAGTCCAAGAAGAGCCTCAAGAAATTCCTGGGGATGATCAACTTCTATCACCGCTTCATCCCACACGCTGCTGCTCTTCTGGCGCCTCTCCACGGCCTGACTGCCTCAGACGACCGAGCTGCTTCAGTCACGTGGACCCCAGAGGCAGACGCCGCCTTCTCTGCAGCCAAAGCCGCCCTCGCTGACGTCACCCAGCTCGCTCATCCCGTCAAAGATGCAGCTCTGAGCCTCAGCACTGACGCCAGCAGCACTGCAGCCGGCGCCGTGCTCCACCAGCGAGTTGGTGGTTCTCTTCAGCCTCTCGCCTTCTTCTCGCGCAAGTTCACACCCACCCAACGCCGCTACAGCACCTTTGGACGGGAATTGCTCGCCATGTACCTCGCCGTGCGACATTTCCTGCCCTATCTGGAAGGACGCGACTTCGAGATCCTCACGGACCACAAGCCGCTCGTCTTTGCTCTCAAGGCCAACGGCAACGCCAACCATTCTCTCCGTGAACAACGTCACATGGACCTGATTCTGCAGCACACCAGCAAGATCGGACATGTTCCTGGACATCTCAACCCGGTAGCTGACGCCATCTCACGGATCAGCTCAGTGTCTGCACCAGCTTCTGCCGCAGCTACACCTTCACCCGGCCTTCTGAGCTTGGCCGACATCGCCCTACACCAAGCCAACGATCCTGACCTGCCGAAGCTGCAACAATCCTCATCTCTGATCATCCGTGACTTCCCAGTCCCTGATCATCCGCATCTACGTCTCTGGTGCGACACCTCAACGGCCACACCTAGACCTGTAGTCCCAGCCAGACTCCGCCCTTCCATCATCAAGAGCTTCCACGACTTGTCTCATCCTGGCATCAAGGCTACGCGTCATCTCATCTCATCGAGGTTCATCTGGCCCCACATCAACGCGGACATCCGTGCCTTCGTCCGGAGCTGCCAGCACTGTCAGCGTGCCAAGATCCAGCGCCACACGAAGCCACCCATGGGCAGCTTCCAGCCACCTGACTCTCGCTTCCTGCACATCCACATCGACCTTGTCGGACCACTTCCTCCGTCCCATGGCAACTCCTACCTCCTGACTGTCGTCGACCGCTTCACCCGATGGCCCGAGGCAATTCCTCTGCCCACCATGGACGCCGTCACGGTGGCTCAGCATCTCGTCAGCGGCTGGATCGCCCGCTTCGGAGTACCCGAACTCATCACCACCGACAGAGGATCCCAGTTCGAGTCCCGCCTCTGGACAGAAGTCTCCAAGCTTCTCGGCACCTCTCGGATCCGGACCTGCGCCTACCACCCAGAAGCAAACGGGATGGTAGAGCGCTTCCACCGCCAACTGAAGTCAGCTCTGCGGACCGATGACGACGCCGCCTCCTGGTCGGACCGACTTCCTCTGGTGCTACTCGGAGTGCGCACGGCCCTCAAGGAGGATCTCGGATGCACCGCTGCAGACCTAGTCTATGGTTGCAGTCTCCGACTTCCTGGTGACTTCCTCTCCCCCATGTCGTCGGACACTTCTTCTGATCCGGCTTCCCTAGCCTCTCGTCTCCGTGCCGTCATGTCGGAGCTCCGTCCAACTCCTCCTCGTCCTGGCTCCCGCCAAATCTTCATCTCTCAAGACATGCAAACCTGCTCCCACGTCTTCATCCGACGCGATTCGCATCGCTCTCCTTTCCAATACGTCTATGACGGTCCTTATCGTGTCCTATCCCGCGACCAGCACACCGTCACCATCGACCGTCTCGGGCGACGC
The DNA here is from genome assembly GCF_019059575.1 of Amphibalanus amphitrite. Lineage (NCBI taxonomy): Eukaryota > Metazoa > Arthropoda > Thecostraca > Balanomorpha > Balanidae > Amphibalanus > Amphibalanus amphitrite. The sequence continues at coordinate 68,920 of NW_024882641.1, read as the reverse complement.
GACACCGTCACCCTGGCTCGGTGTAAACCGGCCTTCACGGACAACATGCCTGCCGCAACGCCGCCTGCAGCACCGGACGTCCTGGTGAACGACACGCCTACTACAGCGACAGACAGCTCGGTGGACCGCCCGCCTGCTGCATCGCCTGCACCCAGCCGCTCAGGTGCCCCCGGCGGCTCTCGCCCGGCCCGCCGCGTGCCGCCGGGCCCGCCGCCTGCTTCGCCGCCCCCTCTCCGTCGTTCGTCGCGTCTTCGCCGCCAAACATCTTTTTATGGTGTTTAACTAGGGCGGGGGAGTGATGTAGCCATGTACTCCTGCCGGTCACCGCTAGGCCCATGTACTTCTGCCGGTCGCCGCTAGATGCTGTGAACCGCGAGTTACAGTTTTGTTAATAGGTGTCGCTTTTACCAGTCTCTAAATTGCTAAAGCCTTCGATTAAGTTATGCGCCCCTCTTTTAACGTTCCGTTTGCTTAAACTGCTGTATTGTTTGGACAATTGTATTGGCTGTGTGTATACTAAAAACCATATGTATTCGTTTATTACATTCGATGTTCTCGCCAACATGTGTGCAATACTAGATAACTAAGTTCGTATGTAAAACTATATATGTCTAGATTTTGTGGCGAAATACAAGAGATATCTGTATCTTACAGTGTTTCTACTGGCTACACCAGCCAGACCAGTGTGGGTCCGCATGTGATCGGTGAGACCTGACCGCCTAGAGAACCGTGCCTTGCAAATGGAGCAGCCGTATGGCCGTTCCCCTGTGTGAGTTCTGCGGTGGTTTTTAATACGGTCGGGCCTGTCGGTCGAGTATTGACACCACTCGCACTTCAATCTGCCGTTCCTGCCCATATGGCCGTGACTTCTCTTCACGTGTCCGTCCAGACAATGTTTTCCCAAACATCTGAAGCCGTATTGGGGACATTGGACCGAGCCACTAATGCCTGAAGAATACACAGAAAGAAGAAAGGCCATTAAAAAAAAAAACGTTCCATGCTAAAGCAGGTCGCAATAGAACGACCTAACCCGGTTAGGTCGCAAGCCGAAATACCAGTTCAAGTTACGAACCGAGCCCATGTAATTTGGTAAATAAACGTCATGCCTGCATACATCAAAGCAGCAGAACTTCTCAACGAACCGGGCAAGAGCACAGTCTACTGTCGGCAGAAGGGTAAATGGCATTACCAGCGTCACTTCAATGGACACCATAGCCCTCAGAACCGCTAACGATGAACTGACCTGAATATGACGGTCCGGCCGGAGAGGAAGTCACAGACTCCCCAGATGTCTCCGAGTGGACGGTCAGTTCCCGGGCCGAGTCGTCTCCGTAGTACACCAGCAGCTCAGAGCCCCGCGGAATGGCCTTTGACGTCCTGCATAGGGAGATAAATATAGCATTATTGATGAAAGCTTGATTGGTGTAGTCACAACACTTACACTGTCATTAATAACTTCGACGAATCCATTAAAGAAAAATATGGGCCACAGGACGAACCGCGCATAAAATACGTAACGCAGTTACGAAGAATAGATCCGTGGATTCCAAGACTACAACGCACCTGAAGTATACCTGGCCCCGGTACTGGAAGGCCACTAGGTTTTGTTCTTCCTCCGAGCGGGCACAGTTGACCCTTCTGAGCCAGTTGCTGCAGCTCGGGTCTTCGGCATTCACCGAGTGATGCACGCGCTTACCCTTCTTGATCTGTGGTACCAAACAAAAACGTAGTTCATCATTTCAAAGAAAAAAGTAAAAATATGGCATGTGCAATGAAAACATTATAAAATTTATATGTTGCTATCATTGGTCTTAAAATGTTTTTTTTTTTTAATAGCTTTTATCGTTGAAGTAAGTCTAAAGTGAAAATATGCGTTTTTTACCAGCAAAACAAAACAACTGAACTGACCTGCCATCTGTACCCGGTTGTTCGACTTCGGGCCTGACCCTGCTCGGTGGTCAAGCAGTGGCGGCGGAAGCAGGGGGGCAAGGGGGGCAGCTGCACCCTAAAGCTATGGAAAGGGGCGCCTCGAAAATCTGTAGAGGAGGCAGGAAGTTAAGAGGTGCGGCAGCCATAAAGCTGAGCAGTGCGAGGCGACACCGCAACTGATAAAGGCACTTGTGACACGAAGAGGGTGGCAATGACGTGGGAAAAGTATCTTTTGATATGCTGAAGAGTGGAGGGCATCCTTATCTGAAACAAAGGCAGATGCTGCCGACCCTGTCGAATATACCTAATCTTGCCAGGCGATAAAGGCTAGGAGGGCGCAGCTACTCGAGAAGCGCGCCATACGGAAGAGGGGCGCCTGCATGCGAAAGAGGGGCGCCTGTGTGTGGGACGAAAAAGAAACATTTATGGAGACGTCTTTGAAGGCGATAGCCTCCGAACGCCAACACGAACATATGAGAGCTTATAGCGTTGCAGGCTCCATGCGACAAAAAGGGGCGCCTGATGGCCGATATGCGAGAGGAAATTAGTTTGTGTAACATTTATCGGGGGCGGTTTGCCGTTTACAACATACGAATGTTAAGGGAGGTCCGAGATTGGGGCCTGTAAAATTGCACTGTCCTTATGGGCCCTAGTGCCCCTAGTGCTAGCGCGTATTTTGCGTTTTTTTTTTTTTACTGGGGAGATGATTATTAGAGGTGTCAATTTCAGAAATTTCTTGTCCGATGTCCGTCCAATGTCCAAAATCCTAGCTCACTTTTGTCCGAAAAATGTCCAAGGCATGGATTTGTCCGAAAACTGTCCGAAAGCTGGATATGGAAAGAGAAGTTGGGGGAATTGATCTATATTAGGTATATGTTTGTATGTACCACATGATAACTAAATAACAGATCCGCCATCTGGTTTTGAGTGCAAAATATTGCAAACTAGAAAGGTTGAAGCAATATCATATGCAGTAGGGAATGGGCATTAGGGCAATAGGCCTAATCTGATATATAAAACAAATACAGCATATTGAGACAAGCCTATTCTGCTTCAAAATGTGCTACAGCCTACAACTGAAGCCGAGTAAGCAGGAATAATGCAAAACATTGCCTTATCCCTCCAACTTGGGTTCTCAAATATTGACTTCTTGCCACATCCCTTAGGCCTTACACTAAGCCGCTTGATGATGAATTAATACAGCAATAATGCATGCAGCTATTCACTTACAATAATGATGGATATCTTCATCTTATATCACACTGGCTGAGATGTAAAGTAGAACACTTCTTGCAAAAGCAAAATAGTTCATGTGAGAAGAAACATGTGAGATAGGTACATCTGGAAGAAACGTGCTCTTCACTGAGCCACACATCTCTGAATATCCAAAAGAATAAGCGAGCACAAAAAATAAAAATAACTGTTATGATTTAACACAAGTTCACTGAAATTCACCAGGCCCATGTCGTCCCCTATCTCCGCGTGTGTCCACTAACACGAATGACGTCACGCATGTGGGCGGAGCTATGGGCGGAGCCTAACGCACGCGGCAGTCCAAGCCGCCATATTTGAATTTATATTTTAATAGAATCTTGCCGATATTTTGGGTGAAGTCAATTTATATGGATAGCTTGGTGACAGTTTAGCTATACGAATAATATATTTATTATGGATGTGCGTATATTCAGCTTGGAATTGCAATTAAAGTTCCGCACCGCATAGATTCGAACTCGGGACCTTTGGAATATTGCGCGGGCACGCTAACCACTACACTACCGCGACCGCGCGGCGGCCGGCGGCAGGGAGGCTGCGGAGACATGGGGGACATTTTACGCTTTTGTGAAAAAAGCAAAAGATTTAGCGAAAAACACGTAATAGATAACTTGCAGAAAATTGTCTGCTCTTTCAGATAAGATACTTAGGTTTGATATATCTTGTGCAGACTTCATTCTACAGTGCTTCGAAAATCGCTCATTTACATGGGGATTGAACGGGGCTTCGAGACTTGACTCCAAATGACGTCACGAGCTGACGTCACGAAAAGGTAGAATCGCCGGACGACCCTACCTGGTATATAGGGCCTTGGAAATTCACAAGCAAAAGAAGTTGTATAAATCCTTGGTAGAATGAAAAACACATTTCATGCTACCATTCTCGGTAGCATGGAACATGGTATCCGGCTTTGAGTCGATGATGTGAAAGTAAATCAATAATATGACGTCATTATCATAGAATGTGGCCAAGTGAAGTGCATTTACCGTTAATTGTTTGATTTAAATCCAAATTGTATTACAAAATATCATATTTCTTTCGAAAATAATTCAATTGTAAAGCAAAATAACTGTTTTTATTGTAATAGACGTCATTTTTTGTCTCCTCCGATTCTCATCGGGAGGCCATCTTTCCTTAGGCGACATTCATTTATGACGCTTTCGCCGCATTTCATCACCCTTTGGTTTTCAGTTTATTGATAGGCTCAGAGATCAAGATGGCTATCGGCATATTTTAATATTTTATGTAGCATTGTATTCGATATTTCGGCACGGATATTTTTGGGGGAAGGGGTAGAAGGGGATGACTTTATGATAGGAGGTTCTAGGTAAGACTCTTGTGCTACTTGGCACACCTTGATATTTGCAATTTTCTTCAGTCTCTTTTCTGTTAACTTTCGAGTGGGGCAAAACTATTTTTGGATTCCCAAGTCACTGCTTTGGTGTCTGGTGCTCCCACAGGTCAATTGTACATCATATTCATAACTGTGTTATTTAATGATGGGCTTGCTGACAACAATGTCACCTATTGGCTATTGTTACTTGTCACATTTTCAAAAGAGTTAAAAATTGGCACAGTACATGTAGGTATGTACCTTATTTGACTCAGGGCTACCCGCTACATGCAATCACGTTCATGTTCATCTTGCACTATAATTATGAATGATGTATGAAGCACCTATCCCCTGTCAATTTTGATGACATGTTTTGCAATCTGGATATTGATAATGCAAATAAGTTTGAACTTAAACTGATTAAAGAAATTTGTAACTTTCAACTAGTTTTCCGAATATGTCCGATATGTTTGTCACTTGTCCGTCCGATTTCCGAATCGGAATTCGGAAATTTTCGGAATTCCAAAATTTTCGGTTCCGATTGACACCTCTAATGATTATGACCAGGAATAGCACTCTGCAAACTTCTATGGGCGCCTGTATAGGGGCGAAACTGATTTTCCAGTGCAGGGACGGCCATCGGCATGGTAAGGGGCGCCCAGCGGGAAGGGGCGCTTCAATATCGTTTGCACCCCTATCCTAGAATACCTTCCGCCGCCACTGTGGTCAAGGTGCCCTCGTAAGGACCGAGTCTTTGGCGCGCAGGTATGTCCTTCTCCGCCAAAACTCCTGGAATCAAATAAATACAAGCCTTCACCTCAACTAAATGGACACAACATGTACTGATACATGGGACATGAAATCATACAACACAAGCAACCATCACCAAATGATGCATCAAACGTCCAGCAGCAGTTGTTACGTACCGCCATTTGTCTTGCCTCATTAACTTACCGGTGCCAGACGCTGGATTTGTCGACGGACCAGAGCTGAGAGAAGGCGGGAGAGTCTTGACGTCCCTGTCGACATCTCCGATACCGGGTCGTGCCTGGAATGTCCAGCGCATGTGGGGCGCAATGTCGACAATACAATCAATGCATTGAGATTATCTTAAGCCTGTTTGTAAATCAGACGGGTATGTTTTGTGGATATAGATCATGAACCTGTTCTTGACCACGTACCCATGACAGTATTACCTGCTAACAAGACAGAAGCAAAGCAATAATATAACTATGAGCATGGATTAGAGTAAATTAAATACTTCATCCATGCTATGAGGAAGAGGATTACGTAAATGTGAAAGAAATAGATCATTTTTACATGAAGCTCATGTCGTTCCGTCACTAGGGCATCAGGCACAATTGGTCATATTATTTAATGTCTAAATGTGAGAGGAGTCATGTGTAAAGAATACGAATCAGACCAGTATGGACCAGTCCTTACCTTGGTATCGTGTATGATCTTTAGCGGTCCATGGACGGGACATTCACCGTCCCAATCGCGGCAGCACACGTCACAAACTGTCAGAAAGAAGGGCGAAAAAATTATTAGCGATTTGATGAAGAGCAGACCAAGGTTTAATCGTTCAAGGTTCCGTTAGACGGAAACAATGCGTCTGTATTCGGTTTAATTTGTCTGCAATATGAGTGCTTATCGTGTACATTCGTCCGTTGATGAGGAATAGCTAGCTGACTAAAATCGGGAGAATACTCACATATGTTACTATCATCGAGACCGTCCACATCTCGGTAGTTAATGACGAGACGTTGACTCTTGATGAACACTCCTTCAGCAAAAACTGCAATGAATTCAACAGGGTAATAAATAATTCTGTAATTTGAAAGTTGTCCCTTTGTATATGCTGCTATGCTGCTCTTATCGCTAGGTATGTCTAGGGGATTGTGTCCTTCACTATATTACTCTATGTGTTGTCTAGGGGTATTAACTACTGCACTGAAAACAAGATCGATGTATGTGTGTGTAGCGGGGCTCGGCTGCAAGATATTTTATTTGTTTGTTTGATTTGCGAGGCTGGTCAGTCACTGGCGGACACATAGACTGCTACACTGATGGAGTGGGCAATGGGGTTAAGTTGGAATGCAAAAAAGGATTTCTGACAAGGTTACCCTGATAAATCTCTCTTCCCGATCAAAGGATTAAAATAAACAAAAAAAGTTCATTACATTGCAAACTTCCATTAACTGCACAGAGGGGCGCCTCCCACTGGATATAACCATTCATGCTCACATTCACACCATCATGCACACTTCCCTTTCATACAAATTAAAACACCAGGTCGCTAAACTGGCCCCTCCCTGTTTACCTAACCTCCCCCAGTGGTGTACAGTAGCCGTTCGTAAGCATGCGTCAAAACCTTTGTCCTTTACCATTATACATGATCTCTGGAAATTTCCTTCTTAAGATTTACGTCCGTTGCTTGATAAAATGTATTATTCCCCATTCGACTGCTATAGTTCTCTCTTAACTTACAGCTCGCCCCTAAAAAAAATACGACCCTTCCCAAAATACTCATTTACTCCAACCGGCTTTACTCACCTTGCGATTTCCGTTTACAATTAACCAATATGGCTCAATCATCATAGATAATACCGATCGAGTGACAATAACATACACGTCATACCTTGTCGGATCTTGGCCCTCCCCTCTTTCTGATATCTACGGCAGCGGAGGCCTAAAATCCTAACATTAACGCCGCGGTCACATGCCGGAGCAGAACCGGCATGTGATGGACCAAACTTGCACGCCGCCGGTGGTGCGGCCGTGCCCTGCCTATCCCCCGGGTCACAGATCCGTCAGTCAGGCTCCGCAGGTAGCACTATACCGGGGTTTCCGTGATGGACAGAACCTAACTTTTGTCGAAGTGAGATTTTAATAGCAGGCCGGATTCTCCCTGCATTGAAAGAGGGGACTTCCTCCGATCCTCCTTTTGAATCACTCCGGGTGGCCGAAACTCCGACGATTCACCTACCTCGTCCCCGTGGCTTCCACCAACGACAAACCACGGCTGTGGGGTATACCTCCTCCCACGCCCCCCGGGTCCCTTCACCGCCCGTGGCCTAGGAACAGCCGACTTTTCTGCCACTGCCCCGCATCTGGCCTGAGGGAGTGTACTGCGCACCATTCTGGAGCGACTCCCCCTTCCAGGTTCTTGAGACAAATATGAATACACCTTTCTGATGCTCTAGTCTCCCCCCCCCCTCGGGACGCCACCCGAGCTCTTACAACCTTCGAGTCACCCTTCCTTTAACTGCCGTCGCAGACCCTACACAAGAAAATAAACCACCGCGTGGCCATAGCTACCTGACTAACTGCGACAGGGCCAATGCCGACTTACAGCAGTCACATGACACGAACGCGTGGTTGTAAAATGTTACCTGGCCGGCACCGGAACTCAAGCCGGTCTCCTTCCCTGCGCCACCCCGGCGCAATAAATACCCTTCCTTGACCTCCCTGAATACCTTCCCGCGCTTTCCTGCGCTATCCGTGCACAATAATTTTCAGCGTGACCAGGTCCTAACCAAATCCGTTCTCGTGATCTGCTGGTGAAAGGGCTCCTGCGGTGGACCCCGTTCGGCAGAATACGCCGGGTATAACCTAACTTTTTGATACCGGAGTGGGGAGTTAAAGGCGGGTGGAATGCTTCCTGCCTGAGGGGTATACCGATCCATGCCGATCGACCCTCGCTTTAGAACCACTCCGGCGGCCGAAATGTTGACGAACGGGTGAACAATCCCGTACGGTGGCTCTCTCCGCGACAATCCACGTTCGTGAGACGCTGTGCTCTCACGCAATACCGGGGAAAACTCACACCCTGAATCGAACATTCATGCATGAGAACCTCCCGTAATCGAGCAACACTTTCTGTGTCCCTCTGAACTGGTCATTGGGGAGATATAAGATCTGAAAGGCACCGTTCTGGCACCTCCCCAAAGCCAGGTGGTGCGACGGCCTGTACACTCATCGTGAATGCTCCGTCACACCCCACCGGTTCCCGCCTGAGTCATCAGGACTTATAAATCATATGGGTCTTAGCCGTGACCGAGACACGGCTATTTATTTTGCCCGACTTACGCCGTAGAAACATCCAGAGGGGCATTTGACGAGCCAGATCATTCAAACGTAAGAGCATGTTGTTTGAGTCACTTGGGTCGTCGTCACTGTCTACGGAATGATGTTGAACCTTTGCCCGAAATACGTTTGCCTCGAAATGACTCAGAGTAAAACGCGCACAAAATAATTAAGTAAACGAAATTATCTATATCTAACTACCTAAGGACGGAGAACCTGCGAAACAAGCCAACAGAGCCGACCTCCTTAGTGTCCAGCACCCAATAACCAAATTTACTACTTCCTCGTCTCATACCCCTGAATTGTAACCGTAACTTCCCGACCTCCTCTTGGCCCAGAAATCCAACGTCCTGACCTCCCGGTGGCCTTACTCGTACCTGACCTGTACCCTCCATTAGTCCGGCCTTCCTACCCTTTTACTACCTTGGCTCTCTATAACCTTCCCTGTGAACTGTAATCTCGAACGAGCACTGACATACATTTACCATAGTTTAGACATTCAATAGCTTAATTTAAACTCTCCTCCCCACTCCCATCTCTCATCAGTGAAGTAGTCGCGTCGGTGGGCTTATCACACACAGGGGTGTCACATGCATAGACAGCCTCGTAGCCCCTAAACGTTACGCCAACCAATGTATCCCATATCTGTATCCTTTATCCTATACTTAGCTCGTAATCCCTCCTAGAGTATCCCATCCTTAAAAAAAAAAACAAAAAAAAAACATAAAAAAACTACGACCATGTTCGCCCTTAACATACTGAAATTACCACTGCTGCCGACACAGAATCTAAGAAAGCAGGACCCTACGCACATCGGTCGCCGAACCGGGTTTCGAACTATAATCAATGACGTCATCAAAGGGTCGGAATGAGACTTTCACTGTTCTCAGAAGCGCGCGCGTATGAATGGTGCACCCTGCCCCGGCATGTCGAGAGTCCTGTGTCAATGACGTCACTCATCGATGGTCACGGCAAGAATAGTTCCGATGACGTCATCAAAGGTTCCAAACGAGTCCTTTTCCTACTCTCCAATGTAAATGAATATGAATGGCATGACCAGCCCGACGTACTGAGGGCTCCGGGCCTATGACGTCACTCATCTGAGGGCGCTGTTGGCATTAGGCCCATGACATCACGAGGATGATCACCATGTGTTTCTCAGTCACCCTGAATAGTGGGCGCGGTCCGGGTGAGCATACGTGGACCGGGGCTATAGCACCCGTCAAGTGCACAATTAGAGCGGCCTGCATGGCCCCGGAGGGCACCGATCGACAACATCTCCTCTCACATTGCCTGAGGGCAGACGTCACGCCCCTGACAGCGATCAGTCAGTTCTGCAGTGATCTGCAGTGAGCTTTGCAGCCCTTTACTGGGATAGAACCAGTAGCTGCCCATAACGCACCACCGCCGCCCCTCTGGGACGGCTCTGCTCCCCGCTGGCAGTTAATCCCCCTTAATGACCGCTCGCTGGGGTCGGGCGGCTGCCTTCTGCTTGAGAATGGCGCGGGGCGCCATGCCAGTCTGTATAGGATGGCCCTCTGGACCGTCTTCAGGAAGGAGTGATGCTCTATTACGCCACGGGGTGGCGCGCAGAGCATATTTGGGGACGACCGGTGGTGCCGTGCGCCGTCCAGGCCATGGTGACGTCATGCAGGGGTGACCGTCGCACTGGACCACCCGTCAACTCGGTCGGCCAGCTCGGCAGCGAGCTCGGCAGCGGGCTAACTGGACCGGAGGCACTAGCCGTCCATACGGCACGGCCGTCCGCTGTTCCCCTCTTGGGGTCTCCCCGACCAGACGGCGATGTACCCTGTCCCGGCGCCGGTCGGCTGGTATGCGCTAATGACCCTGACCCCGCCGCGAACCGAGCGGACGGTGAGGATTATCGGGGCGGGCGCCGGCCCGGCGCGGTTTCTGCTCGACTGCGGGGACCGCTTCCGTCTACCGCGGCGACATGCTATTATGAGTGCAGCGCGCTGGACACCTGTCGTACTGATCGTTTACAATTGTGATTCCTCCCGTGTTATATAAACAATCGACATCACCCGCAATGGGGGACCTTTCCGGGCAAAATGAATGGGAAGACGAAAGATAAGAGGAGAGAGAGAGAGAGAGAGAGAGAGAGAGAGAGAGAGAGAGAGAGAGAGAGGGAAGAGAGAGAGAAAGAGAGAGAGAGAGAGAGAGAGTGAGAGAGAGAGAGAGAGAGAGAGAGAGAGAGAGAGAGAGAGAGAGAGAGAGAGAGAGAGAGAGAGAGAGAGAGAGAGAGAGAGAGAGAGAGAGAGAGAGAGAGAGAGACGAGGGAAGTGGATGATGTGAGCGTTTTTAGGGAAGGGCTAACTACAGGGAAGGGGAGCCAGACAACCAGACATTCATGGACGGTCGCCAGACGCACCGACCGACATTTTGACAAATCCACGGACCGACAATCTAACCCATTTGACAGAAGGACGTGCAGACAATTGGACCGACAAACCGACGGGGTGGCTAGCGAGACAGGTCGACTCTCTCACCGACTGGATGGCGTGCAATCTGACGAATAAACAGACGAACGGGCTGGCAGACCGACATGATTGACCGACCAACAGATTAAACCACCGGCGGACTGACCGACGGACTGACAGGCCAGACCGACAGACAGATGGGCTGACAGAGAGGTAGACAGACAGGCAGACAGACAGACAGACAGACAGACAGACAGACAGACAGACAGACAGGCCGACGACTTATCGATCGACTTGACGATGACCACAGTTGGGAAGGTGGCGGTGTCGATTATTTACACGCATACTTGAATGCACTGTAAAAATGGATCAACTTCAGTGTCCGTTAAATGTTAGATGACCTGAATGATCCTCGGGTTTAATCGGATTATCCAGATCATTCTCAACTAATATAATGGCCTAATTGAACATCTAACCGCATTGATCTCCTCCTTTACAAACAAAAGTCCATGTTCAATCGTTCTTTGACAGCGTAATTGCTTGTCACTGACCTCGCACGGCCCCGTCACGCTCCCGACGGGCGCCCGGCCGTCCGTCCCGCTCCGACTCGCTAATCCGCTGCTCCACCCGGCCCGTCTGATCCCTTCCCATGCGGCAGACCGCCCCCCGCATTCCTTCCGAGAGCGCAGCTGACCGTCGCCACCCGGCCGCGGGTTGAGTGATTAATGGCACGCGATTGTTCCTATTCTTTCCTTGGATAATCCTATCACTTAATCACCAGGACAGCTAATGATATAAATGTGTAGCGTACTACTGCATTTTACCGTGTCGTAAGGAATCTGAACGCAAAGCAATTCTGTAAGTCGATCGAGGCGATATCGAGCTATTCATGAAATATAAGGACAAGTCGGATTGCTTCCCATCAAAGGTTCTACTTTACTTTGGAGACCGAACCATAATAACAGTTAAAATTTAACCATAAGCACGTCCATTTCACTTACGTTTTTAAAAGCACAACAAAGAAACGGCAAAACACAAAGTACAGAGTCATGGCACGTATGTTATTTCAAAGTATTTGAAAATAAGTACCTAACAGATGCTGCATAAAACAAATTATTAGCTGATCAGATAAGTCTGAGGTGTGAGCTACTGATTCTATACCGAAATTAACCTGAGATATCCGAAATGAAGGCCGGTAAATGACGATAATGGACTGACGATATTTTGCAACGAGGTAAAGAATTAACTGAAAAAAAAAACAAACAGACTGAGGAGATTTAATTGCTGGGAAACTTAGCTACGGAACCGCCTTCACCAAACTGTACGCCATCAGTGATCAGCCGATCGGCCGGCCGGTTCAGCCGCACCGCTAGCACAGACGCTGACGTGAGACAAATCACTTGCGCCGCCGGAATCCTCGTGATTAGTGGACCCATTGTGTATCCCGTTGAGACCCACACGATATTCCCCCAGTCTTGTCACCTGCAATGCCCACCGAAGTGTCCCGGCCCCGCCATAAACGTGTTTAAACTTCCCGATCGCTCCCCATTTGTGATCTCATTTCCCAATTAACTCTGAAAGAGTCGTTCCACTATCCCCGGTTTATTCACAAAAGCGGAGAGATCAAATTAGCCAAAGACTTTACACCGACCAATTCTAAACAGAAATTGATATCAAATTTAAGATAACAGCGCTAATAACCTATTTCCCTAAGAGCTAGTGGCACGAATGGCAAACCAAGGTAACAAAGTGTAATCAAACCCGGAAGCCGGACGATAGGCCAGTCAGATAATTAACATGCGCAGGCAGAAAGCATTACCCTCCCCCTTCAGAGATTAACCCGGGGAGCACCTCTGATGAGCGGAGCAGAGCCCGACCACGACGCCACGCCACAGTGCCAGGTGTCAGGGCACGCCCCCCCTGTGACCCTGCTAATGAACCCATCGATTATCCCCACACACCACACTCACATACACTCACACCTATTCTACTGTCCCCTCTAATCAGATCCATCAGTAACCAATAAGGCCGGATTAATCACCTCAGGGAGGGAGAGAGACCAGGGCGGCAAACAGGACACATGATAAGGAAAAGATGGGCTGAGCAGACTTGTGCCACCAGTGCTAACCTTTTGGTGCTGGGTGCCAAATTTGATACAATGGCTGACTGGGTGGCGCTGAGCTGACCGTTGAATGACGAGAGATTGAGACGAGCAGACGAGGCGTGGTACCGCCGGCGCAGACTGCGAATGTGACCGGCGAGCAGGTCTTGGCTCCCGTGCAGGGACTTACTTGTTTACTGGCGTCAGCCCTCTGGGTCGTCGAGCCGGCGGCGGGAAGCTGGCCATGACCGGAGAGATAGAGATGAGGGCAGGCGCCAGACGGCGCCGACCCGTCCACCTCTTGCGTCACCACCGACTGGACTGTGCTCCACTGTCTCTGTCTGTCCTTGTTGTCCTGAGGCCCCTCCTCTCTCTTTTCTGCCCTTTTTGTATCCCTCTCGCCGCCTCCTCGGGCCATCTTCTGAATCCTCAACTTCGCTCCGCCCCTTTTCTGTCGATATCGGTTGTATTTCTTGCCAAAAAGGTTCATGTTTCCATCAGTTTGACCCTGGATTTGAGCTTTAAATCGTCCAACTTTTGCAGCGCGCCCTCCGGGGGCCGTAGTCATGGTGATATTTTGTCTTCAACGGTGCTCCTCCTATTTCGAATTTTCCTTTCTCTGATAGGTGGGAACTCATAAGCTCCCACCCCTTCCCACAAAAATGTAACCTCAGGGCCAGCTGCCATGGTGTCGTAGCTCCGCCCACATTTCCATCTTCCATTCGAGCCTCAGATGCACTCCTGACGCCGGTCGCGGAGGATGGGGAGAGGCGGAGCGGCGGTCCAGCTGCATATGGGTCACCGCATAATGGTGCTCAATGTCCCGGAATTCGGCGGAGTCCTTGATTAATACCGAGCGGCCTGAAATAGCAATACTTTTCTTCTTTTAGCTCCCCCTCTCCCCCGATGCCCGCCCTGCCAGACGTGCCCTCCATGCCGATGGTGATCGCAGGCCGACACCGGCCGTCTGGTGGGGGGGGGGGAGGGTGTGGGAGTCGAGAGATGACCCATTTCGCACGGCGGCCGGTGCCGAAAACAGCTGCGCCCTGCTTGCCCGGTGACGGTTCCTGTGTCTCTGATGGGGCGCAGGTTTGGGCCAGTGGCATGCCATTTCGTCTGTTCAGCTTCGAAAATAGAGGTGTTTGCTTCAAAACTGCCCTTGTGTTCCGTGTCAGAGGCGCAGCTGCAGCGATTTAATCGAACGTGGCGCTGCCATGTGCTACCCTTTCAGAATACTCTTGTGTTGAGTCCGGTCAGAATTTTCCCATGGTCGTCGGACGGTCATCAGTGGCATTGCCAGTTATTTTTGGATGTCAGCTGCCGTGAGAGGGCCGGGCCTGGACAGATGAGAGAGCCGGGCCTCTGTGCCCTGTGCGGCGCACGCAGGTGGCTGGGGTCGGCCGGCGGACGACTGATGACTCTGTTTATGAAAAGAGTCGGGTGCCAGACTGCAAAGCCGGCCGCTCACGCTTTGAAGATTAGGGTGGGAGCGGGTGACACGCTTCCCCTCCCACGGCCTAAATGTGTTGGGTTTTCGCAGCTGCCCTCCTCTGCGCCTGGCCCCGTCCCGGCTGATATTGTGGGTCGGTGTGCCGCGGCCGGGAGCCGGCGTCCGCAAAGAAAATGAACGCGGCAGCGTTACATTTTCATGACCATTTTCTTTGAGTCGCGCCCCCGCGACTCGGGGTCGGTGCTTGCGTTTCGGTAGAAAGAGGCCTTTTACGAAAACGATTGGATAAGGGATGGGAAGGATAAGGATTGCATCCTGCTGCTTGGCCCCTCGCACCCTTCCTGTGTATCTGGCCCTAACTAGTCACTGATGACCCTGCAAAATACAACATTTACCTAACACCTAACACGCATTCAAAGTGTTTCCAATTTTGCAATGATAAGTGTCCAGGACCTACACGATGCACTTAACCTACCGGCATACTCGCACAATATAAGCAGCACAATTACATATACATTACACTTGTAGCATATTTACATTCACAAAAGGTCTTTCGGGAGCGTCACTCGGCCGTTCGCTCTCTGCCAGCCTTGCGGACTAGCTGAGGTACTAGGCCTGACGCATTGTCCTGATTCCGATGATCTGGCGGGCACGGGCTGTTAAGGCTCGAGCTCTTTGCGGTAGGCGGCCCCCGCCTCCTGTAGCCGGGAGGGCCAGATGAGGCGAGTGGATGCTGCCCCGGCAGCTGCCACGGCCCGCTCTACTGCTGGTCCGTCGCCTGCTGTCGTCGTTGTGGGCGGCAGCGCCGGCGGGCACGGCCCCCCCACGAGACGAGGGAGAGCCTCGGCAGCCATCCTCGCCAGCCCCACCTCCAGCCAGTCGCCTGCCGTTGTCGGTATAGGCAGCAGCGCCGGCGGGCGCCGCCGCTAGCGAGACGAGCAAACGCCTCGGCAACCAACCTCGCCAGCACCGCCTCCATCCTTCTGAAAACCAGCTCCTCCTGTAAATGAAAGAGCGGGGAGGGCAGGCAGAAGACCTTTCGGCGATGATGGCGACGCCGAGGGATGGCCCTCCGTCACGCCCTCCTTTCTCAGACAGCTTTGCCTCGGCCGTGATCTGCTCCCAGTTGTCGTCTTCTTCTCGGGATCTTCCTCTCACCAGCTCGTAGTCCGCTCCAGTCTTTCCCGTTCATTTTCCTCCACTTCCGGTAGTTCCAACTCTCCAGCTCGTAGTCCGCTCCAGTTTTTTTTTTCGTTCCATTTTCCTCTACTTCTGGTAGTTCCGCCTCTTGTGATTCCTCTCCTTCGCCAGCTGCTCCACCGCTCCAGTTCTCTGGTCCTGTTCCCTCCGCTCAAAATCGCCATTCGTTATGATGCCGCTGTCAAAAGTCTATTTTTTATTCAGACCACCCTTCAACATCTTCCGGGATGATTTTTTTTTTCTCCGTACTACAACATCTTCATATATGCCCCCAGCCAGCAACTGCCACAATCATACCTTCGCATCCAGTAGCAAAAGCCGTCATCAACCCCTAAACTGCCAAAACGTCTTCCTTTGTAATTTAGGTCAGCTTTCAACATCTTTAATAGATAAACGAATGCTCAAACCTTCAACATCTTCATACCCCCAGCCAGCCAGTAAAGCAATACGGTTATTGCCCATATCAAACATTTGCCATTAACATTTAATTTTAGCCGCCCCTGTGTTCATACAGCTGCAAAGCCTCCTTTCTGGTTCGGGTTAACTTTCAATATCTTCCTTGATAAACCAATGCTCAGACCTTCAACATCTTCAGATCTCCAGGAGCCTCTGGCCAACCGTACGCCGCAGGAAACACCGGGCACACCTGTCACCTGAAAAGTCTCCTGGAAAATCCGCTCTTGCAAATTTCGGTGAAACAACTTTTTCGGTTCGGCTATGCATGTCAGCCCACCGACTTCATGCCCCCAGGACATGACCACGCCCCACGTTGGGCGCCAAATTTCTTGTAGCGGGGCTCGGCTGCAAGATATTTATTTGTTTGTTTGATTTGCGAGGCTGGTCAGTCACTGGCGGACACATAGACTGCTACACTGATGGAGTGGGCAATGGGGTTAAGTTGGAATGCAAAAAAGGATTTCTGACAAGGTTACCCTGATAAATCTCTCTTCCCGATCAAAGGATTAAAATAAACAAAAAAGTTCATTACATTGCAAACTTCCATTAACTGCACAGAGGGGCGCCTCCCACTGGATATAACCATTCATGCTCACATTCACACCATCATGCACACTTCCCTTTCATACAAATTAAAACACCAGGTCGCTAAACTGGCCCCTCCCTGTTTACCTAACCTCCCCCAGTGGTGTACAGTAGCCGTTCGTAAGCATGCGTCAAAACCTTTGTCCTTTACCATTATACATGATCTCTGGAAATTTCCTTCTTAAGATTTACGTCCGTTGCTTGATAAAATGTATTATTCCCCATTCGACTGCTATAGTTCTCTCTTAACTTACAGCTCGCCCCTAAAAAAAATACGACCCTTCCCAAAATACTCATTTACTCCAACCGGCTTTACTCACCTTGCGATTTCCGTTTACAATTAACCAATATGGCTCAATCATCATAGATAATACCGATCGAGTGACAATAACATACACGTCATACCTTGTCGGATCTTGGCCCTCCCCTCTTTCTGATATCTACGGCAGCGGAGGCCTAAAATCCTAACATTAACGCCGCGGTCACATGCCGGAGCAGAACCGGCATGTGATGGACCAAACTTGCACGCCGCCGGTGGTGCGGCCGTGCCCTGCCTATCCCCCGGGTCACAGATCCGTCAGTCAGGCTCCGCAGGTAGCACTATACCGGGGTTTCCGTGATGGACAGAACCTAACTTTTGTCGAAGTGAGATTTTAATAGCAGGCCGGATTCTCCCTGCATTGAAAGAGGGGACTTCCTCCGATCCTCCTTTTGAATCACTCCGGGTGGCCGAAACTCCGACGATTCACCTACCTCGTCCCCGTGGCTTCCACCAACGACAAACCACGGCTGTGGGGTATACCTCCTCCCACGCCCCCCGGGTCCCTTCACCGCCCGTGGCCTAGGAACAGCCGACTTTTCTGCCACTGCCCCGCATCTGGCCTGAGGGAGTGTACTGCGCACCATTCTGGAGCGACTCCCCCTTCCAGGTTCTTGAGACAAATATGAATACACCTTTCTGATGCTCTAGTCTCCCCCCCCCCCTCGGGACGCCACCCGAGCTCTTACAACCTTCGAGTCACCCTTCCTTTAACTGCCGTCGCAGACCCTACACAAGAAAATAAACCACCGCGTGGCCATAGCTACCTGACTAACTGCGACAGGGCCAATGCCGACTTACAGCAGTCACATGACACGAACGCGTGGTTGTAAAATGTTACCTGGCCGGCACCGGAACTCAAGCCGGTCTCCTTCCCTGCGCCACCCCGGCGCAATAAATACCCTTCCTTGACCTCCCTGAATACCTTCCCGCGCTTTCCTGCGCTATCCGTGCACAATAATTTTCAGCGTGACCAGGTCCTAACCAAATCCGTTCTCGTGATCTGCTGGTGAAAGGGCTCCTGCGGTGGACCCCGTTCGGCAGAATACGCCGGGTATAACCTAACTTTTTGATACCGGAGTGGGGAGTTAAAGGCGGGTGGAATGCTTCCTGCCTGAGGGGTATACCGATCCATGCCGATCGACCCTCGCTTTAGAACCACTCCGGCGGCCGAAATGTTGACGAACGGGTGAACAATCCCGTACGGTGGCTCTCTCCGCGACAATCCACGTTCGTGAGACGCTGTGCTCTCACGCAATACCGGGGAAAACTCACACCCTGAATCGAACATTCATGCATGAGAACCTCCCGTAATCGAGCAACACTTTCTGTGTCCCTCTGAACTGGTCATTGGGGAGATATAAGATCTGAAAGGCACCGTTCTGGCACCTCCCCAAAGCCAGGTGGTGCGACGGCCTGTACACTCATCGTGAATGCTCCGTCACACCCCACCGGTTCCCGCCTGAGTCATCAGGACTTATAAATCATATGGGTCTTAGCCGTGACCGAGACACGGCTATTTATTTTGCCCGACTTACGCCGTAGAAACATCCAGAGGGGCATTTGACGAGCCAGATCATTCAAACGTAAGAGCATGTTGTTTGAGTCACTTGGGTCGTCGTCACTGTCTACGGAATGATGTTGAACCTTTGCCCGAAATACGTTTGCCTCGAAATGACTCAGAGTAAAACGCGCACAAAATAATTAAGTAAACGAAATTATCTATATCTAACTACCTAAGGACGGAGAACCTGCGAAACAAGCCAACAGAGCCGACCTCCTTAGTGTCCAGCACCCAATAACCAAATTTACTACTTCCTCGTCTCATACCCCTGAATTGTAACCGTAACTTCCCGACCTCCTCTTGGCCCAGAAATCCAACGTCCTGACCTCCCGGTGGCCTTACTCGTACCTGACCTGTACCCTCCATTAGTCCGGCCTTCCTACCCTTTTACTACCTTGGCTCTCTATAACCTTCCCTGTGAACTGTAATCTCGAACGAGCACTGACATACATTTACCATAGTTTAGACATTCAATAGCTTAATTTAAACTCTCCTCCCCACTCCCATCTCTCATCAGTGAAGTAGTCGCGTCGGTGGGCTTATCACACACAGGGGTGTCACATGCATAGACAGCCTCGTAGCCCCTAAACGTTACGCCAACCAATGTATCCCATATCTGTATCCTTTATCCTATACTTAGCTCGTAATCCCTCCTAGAGTATCCCATCCTTAAAAAAAAAAACAAAAAAAAAACATAAAAAAAACTACGACCATGTTCGCCCTTAACATACTGAAATTACCACTGCTGCCGACACAGAATCTAAGAAAGCAGGACCCTACGCACATCGGTCGCCGAACCGGGTTTCGAACTATAATCAATGACGTCATCAAAGGGTCGGAATGAGACTTTCACTGTTCTCAGAAGCGCGCGCGTATGAATGGTGCACCCTGCCCCGGCATGTCGAGAGTCCTGTGTCAATGACGTCACTCATCGATGGTCACGGCAAGAATAGTTCCGATGACGTCATCAAAGGTTCCAAACGAGTCCTTTTCCTACTCTCCAATGTAAATGAATATGAATGGCATGACCAGCCCGACGTACTGAGGGCTCCGGGCCTATGACGTCACTCATCTGAGGGCGCTGTTGGCATTAGGCCCATGACATCACGAGGATGATCACCATGTGTTTCTCAGTCACCCTGAATAGTGGGCGCGGTCCGGGTGAGCATACGTGGACCGGGGCTATAGCACCCGTCAAGTGCACAATTAGAGCGGCCTGCATGGCCCCGGAGGGCACCGATCGACAACATCTCCTCTCACATTGCCTGAGGGCAGACGTCACGCCCCTGACAGCGATCAGTCAGTTCTGCAGTGATCTGCAGTGAGCTTTGCAGCCCTTTACTGGGATAGAACCAGTAGCTGCCCATAACGCACCACCGCCGCCCCTCTGGGACGGCTCTGCTCCCCGCTGGCAGTTAATCCCCCTTAATGACCGCTCGCTGGGGTCGGGCGGCTGCCTTCTGCTTGAGAATGGCGCGGGGCGCCATGCCAGTCTGTATAGGATGGCCCTCTGGACCGTCTTCAGGAAGGAGTGATGCTCTATTACGCCACGGGGTGGCGCGCAGAGCATATTTGGGGACGACCGGTGGTGCCGTGCGCCGTCCAGGCCATGGTGACGTCATGCAGGGGTGACCGTCGCACTGGACCACCCGTCAACTCGGTCGGCCAGCTCGGCAGCGAGCTCGGCAGCGGGCTAACTGGACCGGAGGCACTAGCCGTCCATACGGCACGGCCGTCCGCTGTTCCCCTCTTGGGGTCTCCCCGACCAGACGGCGATGTACCCTGTCCCGGCGCCGGTCGGCTGGTATGCGCTAATGACCCTGACCCCGCCGCGAACCGAGCGGACGGTGAGGATTATCGGGGCGGGCGCCGGCCCGGCGCGGTTTCTGCTCGACTGCGGGGACCGCTTCCGTCTACCGCGGCGACATGCTATTATGAGTGCAGCGCGCTGGACACCTGTCGTACTGATCGTTTACAATTGTGATTCCTCCCGTGTTATATAAACAATCGACATCACCCGCAATGGGGGACCTTTCCGGGCAAAATGAATGGGAAGACGAAAGATAAAGAGGAGAGAGAGAGAGAGAGAGAGAGAGAGAGAGAGAGAGAGAGAGAGAGAGAGGGAAGAGAGAGAGAGAGAGAGAGAGAGAGAGAGAGAGAGAGAGAGTGAGAGAGAGAGAGAGAGAGAGAGAGAGAGAGAGAGAGAGAGAGGAGAGAGAGAGAGAGAGAGGAGAGAGAGAGAGAGAGAGAGAGAGAGAGAGAGAGAGAGAGAGAGAGAGAGAGAGACGAGGGAAGTGGATGATGTGAGCGTTTTTAGGGAAGGGCTAACTACAGGGAAGGGGAGCCAGACAACCAGACATTCATGGACGGTCGCCAGACGCACCGACCGACATTTTGACAAATCCACGGACCGACAATCTAACCCATTTGACAGAAGGACGTGCAGACAATTGGACCGACAAACCGACGGGGTGGCTAGCGAGACAGGTCGACTCTCTCACCGACTGGATGGCGTGCAATCTGACGAATAAACAGACGAACGGGCTGGCAGACCGACATGATTGACCGACCAACAGATTAAACCACCGGCGGACTGACCGACGGACTGACAGGCCAGACCGACAGACAGATGGGCTGACAGAGAGGTAGACAGACAGGCAGACAGACAGACAGACAGACAGACAGACAGACAGACAGACAGACAGACAGACAGGCCGACGACTTATCGATCGACTTGACGATGACCACAGTTGGGAAGGTGGCGGTGTCGATTATTTACACGCATACTTGAATGCACTGTAAAAATGGATCAACTTCAGTGTCCGTTAAATGTTAGATGACCTGAATGATCCTCGGGTTTAATCGGATTATCCAGATCATTCTCAACTAATATAATGGCCTAATTGAACATCTAACCGCATTGATCTCCTCCTTTACAAACAAAAGTCCATGTTCAATCGTTCTTTGACAGCGTAATTGCTTGTCACTGACCTCGCACGGCCCCGTCACGCTCCCGACGGGCGCCCGGCCGTCCGTCCCGCTCCGACTCGCTAATCCGCTGCTCCACCCGGCCCGTCTGATCCCTTCCCATGCGGCAGACCGCCCCCCGCATTCCTTCCGAGAGCGCAGCTGACCGTCGCCACCCGGCCGCGGGTTGAGTGATTAATGGCACGCGATTGTTCCTATTCTTTCCTTGGATAATCCTATCACTTAATCACCAGGACAGCTAATGATATAAATGTGTAGCGTACTACTGCATTTTACCGTGTCGTAAGGAATCTGAACGCAAAGCAATTCTGTAAGTCGATCGAGGCGATATCGAGCTATTCATGAAATATAAGGACAAGTCGGATTGCTTCCCATCAAAGGTTCTACTTTACTTTGGAGACCGAACCATAATAACAGTTAAAATTTAACCATAAGCACGTCCATTTCACTTACGTTTTTAAAAGCACAACAAAGAAACGGCAAAACACAAAGTACAGAGTCATGGCACGTATGTTATTTCAAAGTATTTGAAAATAAGTACCTAACAGATGCTGCATAAAACAAATTATTAGCTGATCAGATAAGTCTGAGGTGTGAGCTACTGATTCTATACCGAAATTAACCTGAGATATCCGAAATGAAGGCCGGTAAATGACGATAATGGACTGACGATATTTTGCAACGAGGTAAAGAATTAACTGAAAAAAAAAAACAAACAGACTGAGGAGATTTAATTGCTGGGAAACTTAGCTACGGAACCGCCTTCACCAAACTGTACGCCATCAGTGATCAGCCGATCGGCCGGCCGGTTCAGCCGCACCGCTAGCACAGACGCTGACGTGAGACAAATCACTTGCGCCGCCGGAATCCTCGTGATTAGTGGACCCATTGTGTATCCCGTTGAGACCCACACGATATTCCCCCAGTCTTGTCACCTGCAATGCCCACCGAAGTGTCCCGGCCCCGCCATAAACGTGTTTAAACTTCCCGATCGCTCCCCATTTGTGATCTCATTTCCCAATTAACTCTGAAAGAGTCGTTCCACTATCCCCGGTTTATTCACAAAAGCGGAGAGATCAAATTAGCCAAAGACTTTACACCGACCAATTCTAAACAGAAATTGATATCAAATTTAAGATAACAGCGCTAATAACCTATTTCCCTAAGAGCTAGTGGCACGAATGGCAAACCAAGGTAACAAAGTGTAATCAAACCCGGAAGCCGGACGATAGGCCAGTCAGATAATTAACATGCGCAGGCAGAAAGCATTACCCTCCCCCTTCAGAGATTAACCCGGGGAGCACCTCTGATGAGCGGAGCAGAGCCCGACCACGACGCCACGCCACAGTGCCAGGTGTCAGGGCACGCCCCCCCTGTGACCCTGCTAATGAACCCATCGATTATCCCCACACACCACACTCACATACACTCACACCTATTCTACTGTCCCCTCTAATCAGATCCATCAGTAACCAATAAGGCCGGATTAATCACCTCAGGGAGGGAGAGAGACCAGGGCGGCAAACAGGACACATGATAAGGAAAAGATGGGCTGAGCAGACTTGTGCCACCAGTGCTAACCTTTTGGTGCTGGGTGCCAAATTTGATACAATGGCTGACTGGGTGGCGCTGAGCTGACCGTTGAATGACGAGAGATTGAGACGAGCAGACGAGGCGTGGTACCGCCGGCGCAGACTGCGAATGTGACCGGCGAGCAGGTCTTGGCTCCCGTGCAGGGACTTACTTGTTTACTGGCGTCAGCCCTCTGGGTCGTCGAGCCGGCGGCGGGAAGCTGGCCATGACCGGAGAGATAGAGATGAGGGCAGGCGCCAGACGGCGCCGACCCGTCCACCTCTTGCGTCACCACCGACTGGACTGTGCTCCACTGTCTCTGTCTGTCCTTGTTGTCCTGAGGCCCCTCCTCTCTCTTTTCTGCCCTTTTTGTATCCCTCTCGCCGCCTCCTCGGGCCATCTTCTGAATCCTCAACTTCGCTCCGCCCCTTTTCTGTCGATATCGGTTGTATTTCTTGCCAAAAAGGTTCATGTTTCCATCAGTTTGACCCTGGATTTGAGCTTTAAATCGTCCAACTTTTGCAGCGCGCCCTCCGGGGGCCGTAGTCATGGTGATATTTTGTCTTCAACGGTGCTCCTCCTATTTCGAATTTTCCTTTCTCTGATAGGTGGGAACTCATAAGCTCCCACCCCTTCCCACAAAAATGTAACCTCAGGGCCAGCTGCCATGGTGTCGTAGCTCCGCCCACATTTCCATCTTCCATTCGAGCCTCAGATGCACTCCTGACGCCGGTCGCGGAGGATGGGGAGAGGCGGAGCGGCGGTCCAGCTGCATATGGGTCACCGCATAATGGTGCTCAATGTCCCGGAATTCGGCGGAGTCCTTGATTAATACCGAGCGGCCTGAAATAGCAATACTTTTCTTCTTTTAGCTCCCCCTCTCCCCCGATGCCCGCCCTGCCAGACGTGCCCTCCATGCCGATGGTGATCGCAGGCCGACACCGGCCGTCTGGTGGGGGGGGGGGGAGGGTGTGGGAGTCGAGAGATGACCCATTTCGCACGGCGGCCGGTGCCGAAAACAGCTGCGCCCTGCTTGCCCGGTGACGGTTCCTGTGTCTCTGATGGGGCGCAGGTTTGGGCCAGTGGCATGCCATTTCGTCTGTTCAGCTTCGAAAATAGAGGTGTTTGCTTCAAAACTGCCCTTGTGTTCCGTGTCAGAGGCGCAGCTGCAGCGATTTAATCGAACGTGGCGCTGCCATGTGCTACCCTTTCAGAATACTCTTGTGTTGAGTCCGGTCAGAATTTTCCCATGGTCGTCGGACGGTCATCAGTGGCATTGCCAGTTATTTTTGGATGTCAGCTGCCGTGAGAGGGCCGGGCCTGGACAGATGAGAGAGCCGGGCCTCTGTGCCCTGTGCGGCGCACGCAGGTGGCTGGGGTCGGCCGGCGGACGACTGATGACTCTGTTTATGAAAAGAGTCGGGTGCCAGACTGCAAAGCCGGCCGCTCACGCTTTGAAGATTAGGGTGGGAGCGGGTGACACGCTTCCCCTCCCACGGCCTAAATGTGTTGGGTTTTCGCAGCTGCCCTCCTCTGCGCCTGGCCCCGTCCCGGCTGATATTGTGGGTCGGTGTGCCGCGGCCGGGAGCCGGCGTCCGCAAAGAAAATGAACGCGGCAGCGTTACATGTGTGTTTCCTCTTCTTCTAACACTATCCATTCCACCAGCACACAGACATGAACAAAAAGTAGATATATTGAAATGAGCCGAAAGATGAGACTGAAACCAACAAGGCCGAAAATCAGTTCTGCAGGAGTTGCTAAGGCAATCGAGCAGGCCGATATGAAGAACCGAAAGAGTCCGAAAATCAGTCCTGCACGAGCTGCTATCGCACTCGAGCAGGCTGATGAAGAAGCCGGAAGTGCCGAAAGAACAGTCTGCAGCTGCCAAGTCGTGCCAATGGCCTTTCTCGTCAGCTCCACGACAGCAGGCAGGCTGAAACATAAGTTAGCTAAATAAGACCGGACACTGTCATCGAAAAGGGCCGAAAGGGATAACCAAAGGACAAGCCGAAAACGATAAAACATAACCGTACAACCTCATACCGACTTCCGAGTGGTTGACTTAGTCCCTGTCAGACGAACTTTCTGAAAGAGGAAGGTCAGCTACCTTCGTCCCCATAGTGCAGCGCAGCTCCCCGAGAGCTGGCTGGGGCAGACCGCCCGTTCTCTTATACTTACGTGTGCATGTCGAGTGATAGTGTTGGAGAGTGGATGTTGTTGAGTGTGGTGTGGACTGTGTGAGTGTGTCGCTGCTGCGTCTGGCGCCCGTTTTCTACCTATCCGACAGTCGTTTGCCCTTGGTGTGTCGTCAACTCATTATCAGTTGTTTACTGATACCACGTTCAGTTTTTCACAATCTAACCCTCGCCGAGTGTTTTTGCTGTGGGCGAACGGTGGAGGTCAGCGAGATAGGAACCGAGCGAGCCGCCGCCGGTTGGTCGGCCTTGGCCTCCGGGCCGACTGACGGGGCGCTTCCCGTCGCTGGAAATAATGAGTGTCGCCGACTAGCCGCTCAGAGCAGATGGAAACGATATTTCTCACAATTCGGTGGCATTTCGGTAACGCGTCAGTTCAATAGAGTGCATGCGATTGAACATAAGAATGGTTCGATAATGCCATTCAATCACTTTGTAGAGTACGAAACCAAAAATAAAAATAAAACTAACATTTTCTCTGAAAAGGGCACAAAAGTAAGACCGAGGATATCACGATAAACCCATTGCTTACAGTCTCTTCACATATATAAACTTACCTTCAGTAGAGTCTCGAATGGCAGACGAACAACCAAGTAACAGACTCCTTTTTGCATTGGAGATGAAACAGGCACTGAAAGAACAGACAAATGCAAATATTATTAGAATTCATCAAGGATAATATATCATTGTCTACTATGTCAAATAACAACTAAAATTTCAACAACAGCACTGAATCATGCCCTAACCTGTCCCGGTCCACCTCAGTGAACCCGATGAAATCCTCAGACGGTGACGGTGATCGAGGTCGGTACTTTTCCTCCTTCACTAAAGAATGCAGAGCGCGGTCCGAGAAAGGATCGTCGTCCGACACCGAGGGAGACGACGGCCGCTCAACCTAGACCGGATCAACAGACGAACAATATTCAATGAAACATGAGATGTTTATCCTCCACAGATATACAAATTGGAACACATTAACCGCTGTCATTCCCTTTTATTAACCTCGCAGCTAAAAACCAATGAGAGGTGAGCACCATGCATTTGAAGACGTACCCTTGGTGAAGTGACTTCAATCTTTATCTCCTCCTTCACAACTGGCCGAAAGTCGCTCTCAGAGCCACTGTCTATGGGAGTGCAGTTCCTCGGCCTCTGAGACTTCCTCACACTCTGTGACGGACCCCATTCCCCGTCGCTGTCAGCGGAGCCCCCCAGAGACCACTTTGGTCCTTTTGGTGACATTGATGCAGCCCGCATGAGCGGCAGTAGTTCAGACACTGGTGGATCTGGAATAGGGTCCAATGTCCTTTGTCAGTTCACATTGAGTTGACTAGATGAAAGCACAAAACGGAGAAGTTATGTAGCAAGAAAATACAAAGTTGCAGAGTTATCACCACCAATAATTGAATATTCCTTATGGAATTAATACCCATAAAACATCTCTCAATAATGACAATGACATGGTTTGCCAACAAGAATGCAGCAGGAAAATAATGGAGGTGCTCCTATACCTGGCATTTAGATCCTGGCTTTATATGAAAAAAAAACTGTAGCCTCAAATGATCTCTGATGACTTTTCTAGAGGGCAGGCTAGCAGCCAAAGACACCTTTGTTGTCACAAGTAGTCCAAATCATTGCGATTCTGAAATATTTTTATTGTTCCTCCTGACCTGGCAGGCTGACATGACCTCAACCTGGGGTCAAAAATTTCATATGTTGTCAAAAAATGATGAACTACAAGCTACTCCAAGCGGTGAGGCGCTTCCCACCAGTTTTTTATTCACACGCAAAAAACTGGACAGGGTGGTAACAAATCCCCCCCCCCACTGGGGCAAAGGTTAAAACTGGGTAAATACTATTAGAATTGTCTCGTGGCGACCTACATGATGGTACTTTCAATTTCCCACTGTTGAAGCTTCTTCCTTACCCATGGATGCCTAGACAAAATCATTGCGTCAGGTTTGAGGTTAGGTAAGGTCTGGTTATGTTTCTTTTTTAATATTTTGGAGACACCTACCTTATCATCATATCTGGATTTCAGTAGGTGGAACTATGGTCATGAGTACCCAAATATAGGAACGTTCCCATTTTTAATATGGGAACGGGCGTTCCCATTTATGAGAACGGAAGGTAATTTTTCGGCCGTTCGCCCACTAAATCTCATTAGTGCACCACGTCTCAAAAAAGTGCACGCTAATTTAAGTATCTACTAAGTCTCTATAAAATTATCCTTAATCTGACCGTCGAACAAGGAAATTGACCGTCGAATGATATTTTTAATGATTTTTTGAAATGACGGAATGGTGAAAACATGGGTTATTCTACATTTAACATGCAATTTTAAGGAAAATGAAGCGTTTTTTACATTTTGAGGTCAAGTATAATATTTTTCGTCTGGTTATGAAGTTTCATATTAGCGACACCAGATGCTGACATATGCAAGCGAACACGCGGACAGTCCCGAGGTAATATTGTTGACTTTTGGTGTCGGGGCGCACGACCTCGTGGAACGTCAGTGATTTCACCGAACTACTAGTGTAAACTCAGTTTTAGTGGTTTAAAATTATTCAGTTGTATTTTATCAGCCCGGAAAGACATATTTTATTTGGATGCTAGCTGTTTAGCGTTGTTTTATAAGGAGCGTCATGAGCGTGGTTTTTGTCTTCTGTGTTTCTAAGCATGATCGTTTTGGGGGAATTTCTCTTATATTGGTCGCTCTGTGTGGCTTGTTTATAATTTTTATGCTGATTTCGATCATTCCTCGTGCCCATCCTACCAGGCCTTTTGCCACTTACACTCATTAAGAAAGGAAAAAACTAGATTTTCATTGGGACTAGGTGTTTTGAGTGTGTAACATATTCAGCGTTCCCATTTTTGGATACTTCCTTGTGCTCGTCAACCATCAGTGTTAAACAGACGGGTGCTTGACATGTCTCCAGTCTCCACCCTCGGCCCTTGCCCTCGGCGCGGACGGTGGATATAGGTATGGAAGACCTTGTTGAACATCGCTGAGCGTTGTGAATTACGTAATCCTGCAGAGGGGGGCGTGCCCGCTGCGAGATCGACGGGAATAAAAGCGCAGAAGACCGGGCGAAACATGCGACGGTCTTGCCGGAAAGGTCATCTGATGATTGTTGCGTTGACAATGATTTGCGGCGTTGGACGTGATGCTTGTTAATGAAAAGAGCCCCTGAAAGGCGTCGGCGAAATCGTTCCCAATATTGGGTACTCCGTTCCCATAATAAGGAACGCTTGCAGCGCCAGTGTATGAGAGCGTTCCCAAATTTGGGCTCGCGGCCCGGATGATGGACTGCTTTAGAAATAGGGGAACGATTTGAAATTACGATGGGCCTTACAATAACAAACTCTTTCCCAACAATATTGAGACAAATATCAGGCGGTTCACGGTCGTTTTATATTTTTTGGGACGTCATTTAACGGTTCTTTTTCTTGTTTTAAATAATGCCTACATGGCGTTCCCATATTTGGGTTTATCGTTCCCAAACATGGGAACGAAAATGCGTTCCCGAAAATGGGTACGCTTGACCATAGTTCCGCCTACTGATTTAGCGCATTAAAGGGACCCTCCCACCTTCAAAAAAGTTAATGAATTGGCATAGAAGTGATGTCCCTTGGTTCGGAAAGATCAAAAATGAATATGTACCAAAGTTCACCGAAAAATATTCACTGGATTTCAAGATATTACTTTTACTTTTGTTTACTTTTTGGAATCTCTGCTGTTCCTAGCGACTATTTGAAAGTGCGGCACTTGTTGCGCTTAAAACAGCATATACCACAACGTGCTACCAAATGTTTTAGTAAAACATTTAAAATCATTAGATCTCCGCTGACATCACAAAATCTAAGGGGGCATTCCGGTGCAGTCGCCCCTTAGAATCCGAAAACTGCACGTTTGAAATTCCATATCTCCAAATTAAAGCATTTTTCGATGTTGTTGTGAGTGCCCAAACCGGTACTGAAGGCCATGGCCACCAATTTGGCTATCTCAACTCAAAACTAATGTTAAGGTGGGATGGTCACTTTAAAAATGGAAGAATACATAGGTATTACGTAAGTAGGCACTACTTACTTTTGAAAAGTGAGTCGATGCTATTATACCGAACTTACCATGCTGATCCATCTCAATCTCCAAATCAAGATCCCTCGTTTTCTGTGCGAGTCCGCTCAGAATGAGAATTCTATAGATGGCCTTGATGAGAATAAGTTGAAGTCAAAGTTGAAGTGCGCATCACTAGCTACACACGACGCGTGCTCTCACGTGGTACTGCAGCAAAACTGCGTCATAAATGTCGAAATCCAAGGCTCAGGGTCATCGAAATCAACGTCCATCAATTGAGCAGCAGGTTGATATTCGCGAATATCAAACTGAAAATTCGATATTCGGACGGGGAACGCAATAACTCAAGAACCAGTGAACCGATTTTGATGAAAAGGCCCTCATTCGATTCCTCGTTCCTTATTGCAGGTCGACGGCGATTTCCAGGTCACTAGGTCATGACCTTCAAGGTCAAGGTCAAGGTCAAAGGACGGGGAACGCTCTACCGATTTACATGCGGTAATTTTTGTAGGGTAGCTTCATTCCTTCTACTAAGTATTGGACTATTCCCGATGCATGTGGGTGACCCCTTACGCACGTGCCACGTGCAAAACGAGGGGTGTCAGTTTTGTAATAGTTGCAATATCTCGGTAACTACTTGGCCGATTGCGCTTGAAGTTGGCATGTAGGTAGTCACCCACTAGGCAATGCATATCCATTATCCATGTGCCAGAGTTGGGGTGCTGCTGCACGTGCGCACGTGCAGGGGTCGATTCCAGATCTCGAGAACGGCAGGACCGATTGCGCTCAAATTTGGTACGCAGTTAGGGACCGGTTAGTAGGGTGCCGTGTAAGTCACTTGGGACCCATTTTGCACGTGCGCACGTGCGGGGTGCCGCTTCGAGATCTCGAGAACGGCTGGGCCGATCATGTCCTCAAATTTGGCAAATCGCTGGAGACCGGTTAGTAGGGTGCTGTGCACACGTCAGTTGGAGATACCCCCTCACAATTTCGCATGTGCAAGGCCCACCCTCTCGCTCGCTCCGTTAGTCGCCCCAAAAGGCGTTATACTGGTATTGTAAGCTTTACATGCCACGCCGATCTCCTGTCGGCCTTCGCCTTGTTGACAAAGGCCGCGCAGAAATGCTACGAATAAAGGAATGAGTGGTGGTCACGAAAAATGTATTGTCCCTCAAAGTAGCTGGACATTATTCACAAATCACAGCGCTACGACACTGTACCAAACAGCGACACTCCTTAACTCCTATGTGGAGGCGGATAGTTAAGAACACAACTACTGAATCACCGTGTGTTAACATAAAGAAACAAGATGTGACACTCACACGGGTAGCCAAGAAGCTCACAAACGAGAACCACAGCTACACCTTTTTACGACTAAATATAGACATAGTGCACGCAGCTCAATAATAGTGCAACCGATTGCGACAAATCGCCATTGACAGACTATGGCATACTGTCGGAATCGCCCGCACCATTACTGAAATGTGCGCACTGCCGCCCTAAATTGGGCGTAAAAAGCTGTATAACACTAATATATCAAACGTATGACGACAGCCGGTCATGCACTTGTCGGCATATTTCAGCATTGCATTTCGCCAATCAAGCCATTTACCGCATCAGTCAAACCTGTGTAATTCTCAAAACTGTGTACCAGTTAAAATAGAGTTTTTGCGTCAAACTGCTGAACCGTTAGACAGTAGTCGCAGCAGTGCTGCCAGTCTTCGTGTGGGTCCGCATGTGTCTGATAAGCTTTGCCCGTTGAGCGAACCGGGCCTGGCAGTGTGAGCAGCCGTACGGCCGCTCCCCGTGTGGGTACGCATGTGTGAGGTGAGACTTGGCCCTTGAGTGAAGCGTGCCTTGCAGATGGAGCAGCCGTACGGCCTCTCCCCAGTGTGGGTCCGCATGTGCCTGGTTAAACTTCCCCGTAGAGCAAACCGCGCCTGACAGATGGAGCAGCCGTACGGCCGTTCCCCCGTGTGAGTCCGCATGCGTTCGGTGCCGTGTGGATACGCATGTGTCTTGTTAGTGTAAACTGTTGAGTGAACCGTGCCTTGCACATAGAGCAGCCGAGCGGCCTCTCCCCAGTGTGGGTCCGCATGTGCTTTTTAAGGATTGATTGATCAGTGAACCGTGCAGAGCAGATAGAGCAGCCGTACGGCCTCTCCCCAGTGTGTGTACGCATGTGTCTGCTGAGGTTGGACCGCTGAGTGAACCGTGCCTTGCAGATGGAGCAGCCGTACGGATGCTCACCAGTGTGGGTCCGCATGTGTGTGGTGAGAAGGAACCGTGTAGTGAACCGTGCAGTGCAGATAGAGCAGAAGTGGGGCCGTTCCCCAGTGTGGGTACGTATGTGTACGGTGAGGTTTGACCGGGAAGCAAACCGTGCTGCGCAGGTGGAGCAGCCGTACGGCCGCTCCCCAGTGTGGGTTCGCAAGTGTCTGGTAAGGTGTGACCGTTCAGTGAACCGCGCCGTACAGATGAAGCAGCAGTGCGACCGCACCCCAGTGTGAGTCCTACGGTGACGTTTTATGTCTGTGGACCTGTCGGTCGAGTACCGACACCGCTCGCACTTGAACCTCCCGTTCCTGTCGATGTCACTGTGACACCTCTTCACGTGTCCGTCCAGACGTTGCTTTCCCCAGCATCGGAAGTCGCAGTGGGGACATTGAACCGAGCCACTTATGCCTGAAAAATACACAGAAAAAAAGAAAGGCCCTTAAACAAGTTGCATGCCAAAGCAGGTCGCACATACACTGGAACAATCACGACGCCCAGAGATGACTCACGCAGCTGGTCACGTTTCCAGATCACCTTGGTGAGCGCAGTGGGCGGTAGCGGCAATGTTGACGCGACAAGCCATCAGCGCCCATGAGTTGATCCGTGTATCGTTCGAAATACAGCCTTCAGAAACGGAACGCTGAGCTCGTCTAGAGAATATTTCACTTGCCGTTTATTAACTGTCGCATGGACAGAACTCCGCGCCAACTTATCCGTGAAGGAAAATGATAATTTGCAACACCAAAAAACCAAACTTTAAAGATAAAGAGAGAGAGAAAACGTTATCAATTATTTATCAATCCAATGCCACTTTAGTTGGAAGAACCACACCGTGGCAGATACACCTCGGCCGCAGTTAACGCCACTATCTAAATTAAATGCATGCATGACACAAATGGTTACATTCAGCATTTTCTATATATCTTGATACAATGCAATGCAAACAAACTGAAAAGAAAAGACTGTAAAACAGGCGATAAAACTTAAAAATAGCCGATAATTGATAAACACATTTCTTCGGCCATGACAATATTTGTTTCCCTTTTACATGAAAGCCATAACACTAAGGAACATATGGTAGGCATTCGCTAATGGAGATGGGTCGTGCTGAAAACTCAGTACACCGTGCATGGCAGATGGAGCAGCCGTGCGGCCGCTCTCCAGTGTGGATCGCCATGTGTTTGGTAAGGTTGGACTGTTTAGTGAACCGCACCGTGCAGATGGAGCAGCACTGCGAGTGAGACCTATCCCCAGTGTGAGTCCTTCGGCAATGGATGAAATATTCCTGGATAGGACCAGATAGGACACTCCCTAGTCCCTATTCCCCAACACTAGCGCCGGCGACCAAGCGGCCGCCCTGGTGGCGGAGCTCCGAAACATCGGCGGCAAGTGCGCCGGCGGCAGCCGCACCGGCTTGCGTGCTAAAAACGCGGTAATGGAGGGCGAAATTAGCGAACCTTAGCTCATAAGACACGATTTCAGAGACTTCACACATATTTTAAGTTCTTTCTTATAATTATTATGGCTCCATTTAGTCACTATCACATACGGAATCATTACTTGATGCCCATAAACTGAGCCGGTATCCTCGACTTGCCGATGCAATTTATCATCAAATATCATCGTTCCTCGGCAGTCAAACAAGTTCCTATTGATGATTTAATACAAATATCAACTTATTTTCATGTTATAGCATGAAACTTCACTTTATTCTAACATTGGCTCTTCGGCTGTAATCACGAACCCTCACTTGTCAGCAGAATTTAAGCAACTTCTGAAATCAAAACTGGGAAAAGAATATGTTCATGACATTCCTCAATTCCTGTTCTACCAGGTTCACAAAAATGTTCATCAAAATCGGTTACAGGTAAGTAATAAACGACAAAAGTATACAAAAAGACACGCTCCGCCCATAGCCCGCAATGCTAAAATGGCGCCAGCGCCCTCGCCGTCGGGAAATCCGCCGCCGCCGCCGGGTGGTCGAAAAAAAAAAACATCTATAGGCTGGTGTCAGTCAACCGCAGAGCGTGAGGGAGGGTTACACGTGTGCAGAATCAGCACTACCTGTCAGGCCAATTCGCACACAGAGTAGCGCAGCCGCGGGACCGCTCCATGAGCGATAACAGCGCCACCTACAAAATCCGGAGTCACATGTTGGACCAGCTCGCAGACTGAGCGCCAGGTCGCGAGCAGGTTTAGCTCAGCTGCGACAACGGCGTCCGCCGCAGACAGGTTCAGCGCCACCTGTTGTTCCGACTTGTAGCTAGAAGTTGCCTTCAGTCACTGCAGCACAAACAGGTTGACACTGGAGAACAGAGCCGACCAGCAGATAAAGTTGCCTTCAGTCGCTGCAGACCTCACGGTGTCACAGGCAAACAGTCCTTAGCCATGAGTGAGAGGCCTTAATCAGGGCGGTCAACACTAGACTGACATGGCGCACAGTCTCTGACGAACAGTGCAGCCCGCTGAGGTAGATACTATCGGAAATATCACTCCTTCCGCTGCACGGGCGAAGCATCTCCGCGGGCGGCCCGGAGACCAGGCGACCAGTCAGTCGTAGCGGAACTATTCTTGAGTGCACCAACACCAGTGACGTCGGTTTTCGCAGGAAACTCTAGATGAAGCGCATCAGGCAGGTGACGCCGTGAACTGGTGCGGCTGGCCGCCGCCAGCGCAGCATACCGCATGGTCTTCAGACCTCCCCACTCTCCCACCGAACCGACCGTTGGCCCACGATCCTGTTCCCTCCTCCGACCTCTGCAGAGCATTTGCCGCTCCCCGGCCGCTACCCCCTGCAGCCGAAACCACCGCCAGAGAGCGGATCTGGACAGGGCCAGCGTGCGTACAAAATGGTCCCGAGGCCATTCGCTGGTCGGCGAGGGTAGCACCACGCCTCTTCATATCTGGAGTTTGCTTGCAGCACATGCGTTGGTACTCCAGTGGTCCAGGGTGACCAGACTGCAGGGCGGCAGTACAGACTGCAGGGCGGCAGTACAGACCGCAGGGCGGCAGTACAGACCGCAGGGCGGCAGTACAGACTGCAGCCGCAGTATCCGGCTGAATCCAGCGAGCCCAGGAGCGGTCCACCGAAGAAGCTGAAGAGGTCTTCAGAAGAGACGGACATCGTCAGCGTATGTCCTGGGTGTCCCGACAATGCCGCCTCGCCGTCTCCAGCAGCCGAGCGATGACAGGCCACAGGGCCACCGGGCCACTGAGCTCATCGTGGGACCATCAAGTCAGAGCGCGGAGCTGGTGCTGGCTCTTTAACGCTCTGAATATCAGAAAAAGAACCTGGCCACGTGGCAACACACGCCGATTTCAATTTGTTCTGTGTCGATTGTTCAGAAAATAAGCCAAATAGAACTAAGAAAAGACTCAACGCATCTGGGTAATTCACTCGAAATATCCCGTTTACAGAATACAACTGCTTTCTTAGCGTACCATATCGCTTTGTTTATTCGTCAGCTGCAAACTCGGAACAACAACACAGCTCTTTGCACTGCTATTGACAGCGTACATTGCATTTGGACGGTGCCTCGCAGCCCAAATATGCTGCTGCGCAACTGTACGCGAAAATTTATGAAGGACAGCAGGAGCTGGCAGGGTGCAAGGACAGAATATGGAGACCCCCACAGACATTGAGGTTTTTGAGGTTTAAGATTGAGGTTTGTTTTGCTTAGATTAGCAGTTCGAAAGAAAAGACAGCATGTCTGGGAATGACAGGGTGGCCGCCCTGACAGTGTGGCGAAGTGAGAAGTGAGTAGAGACAATAGCGGGAGTACACACATAAATAAATTGCGTCGCTCAATCCAGCAGCGGCACCGGCAGCCCGGCCGTGCCCACCGATGTCGTTGAAGACCCGAATCCAGAGCCGGCATAGAGCACGGCTCTGCCCTGGCGTGACACATTTCCCCGACCCGCCGGCGTGTCATGACGGAGCGACCAATGGAGGACATCTCCCTGTATAAAGACGACAATATACATATACAGTATGCATTACCTATTAGGGTGTATCGTCGAATTTTGATTTTTTAAAATCGTCTTCACTACCAAATTTTATTGGTCCCTGGCATGTTTGAAGCCGTAAGATACCAATAAAAAAAAATCTGGGACGAAAACGTAGCCTGCTGCGAGCGGTTGAACGGAAGCCTGTCGGGGCGGCGCCAGGCGTTGAAGTCCCCCCGTTAGTTACGCGCACACTAACACCACGCGGCGGCTGGAGCCGTGCCGCCGCGTTCCCGGTCAGCCGCGTTTTAGCGTTCACTGACGGGTCGAGGTGATTAGTTTAAGCTTTCCTAAGAAGCTTTCTGCCACGCAGCTCATTATTGAGCAAGAATATCGCACAAACTGCATAGAACATTGACATGAAGGTTGTCGGTACATAGGATAAGGGGATGTTTTGGTTAACGCCTCCTTTAATAGGAAGAGATTGTGGAAGAAGAACACATTTCTTTTGGAGATTATTCATCCTCCTTCTTCCTACGTGCCTGCTTTATCAATCGAAGTACCCCTATTGACTCTACGGTCTTGATGCGGCCGTCGATTTTATGCATGGAATTCCGCTATATTATATTTTCTCGCTCAATGTCTCCTGAGCTATATTAAGGCGTCACGGGACAGCAATGCTCAGCACACAACCGCAGGGAAAAAATTAATGTGTTCATGCGTTTTTTATGCCAAAATGTGAGAGCCTTGGCGTGTACCAGCAGCCGTTGTCACAAATATAATTTTCACGACTTTATCTTTATAAGGATGCAATTTCCCACATCCCAGTTCCCACACTGGCTTTGGAGATATAGTTTTACAGAAACATTTAGGAATATCTGTAATGTAAGTTAAAAGCTAATACCGAAAGGATACCACATATTTTCGATTACCTGTTTGCTGTATTGCTTAGTAAATACCAGACGTCATGATGGCATGGTTGCGATTGATGGTATGCCGGATGCCCAGGGTACGAACTCACGGTAAGTCAGCTTGGCCTGCAGGCATCAACAAGCACAATAGTCTTACACTGATGTCGTCACCCTCAGTTATTCGTCACCATTCAGCAGCAAGCCCAGAGCTTCGGGCTTTGAACCGTAAGGTACAGATGTAGGAGCAAGACATTACGCCGATTCGAAGGGCTGGAAGGGCAGCAGCGCGCGGAGGCTGGAATGCGCCTAAGCGGCTGAGACCATCCCATTGGGACGGGGTTGTTCTGGGTGCACCCAGCCGCTCATGCTGGGAAATGCATTCAATGGAGGCCCCCCCCCCCCGTTTCGAATGATTAGGGTGACCTTTAGTCTAGAACAAGGCAGGATGATGGTTGGCTGGTCCCGTGGATAGAAAGGACAGGTAATGACTCAATCACATAATGAATCGAAGACGGCCCCGGCCCGATCCTCTGATAGAGGTTCATCAACACGTATCTCGTTGTGGACCATTTCGTTTTCCTCCACCGTGGTTTTTGCACCGACCTGAACGGATTGGAAGATTACGATGTTCAGAAACCATTAAGATGGTAATTGTATATTCGTTGAGTTAGGTTAGCCTTTCCATTCCATAAAGACCACTTTAGAATTATTGGATGATAGGATGAGGTTTTCACTGTGTTGAACCTGTTCACTGAACAGGTTCAACACAGTGAACCTGTGTTAAACACTGTGAACCTGTGTTGAACACTGTGTTTCAACAACATTAGAAATACCTATTTCTAATTAGGCATCGGCGTCACCGATGCTATTGTGCAGATTATTGCGTTGAATTCTCATGTTGAGGCAAAAAGTGATCAGCGTCTAGTTCTACTTCGACGAAGACTCGTATTCCAGACCCGGCAAAGAGAGCACGGCTCTGCCCTGTTTCCGCGGCTTCTAATGGCCACATCGATACGAGACATCTCCAATCGTCCATTTTACCTATAACACAACCAGATTTGGTGTGTTGCGATTAGCACGATACATTTATTGCGTAGATATGTCTGATAAATGCATAATTAAAAATAGGAAAAGTAAACATTGCCATCGTCATCCGCCAAACAGGCGGGGTCAAGCATTAGTCTGTCCGTCATGACACGCCGGGGCATGGGCGTAGGAACCTCACGAAAAGTGGGGGGGCCAGCGAAACTTCAATGTCAGTTTGTGGGAGCCCCAATAGGTACCCCTATGAAGAAATTCTTTGCAGTTTTGTGCTCATCTCACCTTGCTGAATCATTTCCTGCGCTTAGTTGTGTATTTAAATCAAAAATAAAGATTTTACTTTAAAAAATGGCTGACAAGTGGGGGGGGGGGGCCATGGCCCCGCCGGCCCCCCCTGTTCCTACGCCTATGCGCCGGGGATAGGTGTAACGTCAGGGCAGAGCCGTGCTCTATGCCGGCACTGGATTCGGGTCTTGAACGACATCGGTGGGCACGGCCGGGCTGCCGGCGCCGCTGCTGGATTGAGCGACGCAATTGATTTATATGTGTACTCCCGCTATTGTCTCTACTCACTTCTCACTTCGCCACACTGTCAGGGCGACCACCCTGTCATTCCCAGACATGCTATCTTTTCTTTCGAACTGCTAATCTAAGCAAAACAAACCTCAATCCTGTTGCTTCAACATTTCACCTCAACGAATCTGCATAATTACATTGGTGACGCCGATACTGGTCAGAGCCATGCCCCAAAACTTGGGCCAATGACTGTCATGGGGGTCTCTTTATTCTGTCCTTGCACCCTGCCAGCTCCTGCTGTCCTTCATAAATTTTCGCGTACAGTTGCGCAGCAGCATATTTGGGCTGCGAGGCACCGTCCAAATGCAATGTACGCTGTCAACAGCAGTGCAAAGTGTGTTATTGTTCCGAGTTTGCAGCTGACGAATAAACAAAGCGATACCTATGGTACATTAAAGGGACTATCCCACCTTCTAAAATGTTGTTAAAACCAGTTAAATTGTGCCCGACTTTATAGATTGGATGACCAGGAACACGGTTCTGGCATTTATTTTTCATTAAACATCTTAGGCTTCCCATATTATAAACACAAACTTTCAAATATGTGACGTCACAGCCCAAAATTACCTCCTTCCCCAGGCCACATTACTGTCATAAAGCTGATTCTTTTTACTCTGTAGGCACCACAACAAAGTTCAGACCAAGTTTTAAGCGATTTTTCAACGAACAAACCCATTTAAATCAGAATGACTAAACGAGGTGACGTCACACTAACGGTCGCT
Organism: Amphibalanus amphitrite; assembly: GCF_019059575.1. Lineage (NCBI taxonomy): Eukaryota > Metazoa > Arthropoda > Thecostraca > Balanomorpha > Balanidae > Amphibalanus > Amphibalanus amphitrite. The sequence continues at coordinate 29,878 of NW_024882641.1, read as the reverse complement.
CCATGTTGAAGATAGGGCCTTGTACAAGGCCCATTTTCAAATGAAGGAAACGAATTTCTTCAACACCAAGAGGCCGCGAGGGTTGCAACCTAGATAGATAGTGGTTTCTGAACCTCGCCGCAAACTTGGCTATCTCAACTCAAACCCCATGTTAAAGGTGGGATAGTCCCTTTAAGAAGGCAGCTGTATTCTGTAAACGGGATGTTTCGAGTGAATTACCCAGAAGCGTTGAGTCTTTTCTTAGTTCTGTTTGGCTTATTTTCTGAACAATCGACACATAACACCGCAGCAGAGGCACCGATGCTGCACTGAAACTTTTCGCTCCGACGATATGGTCTAGCGCACCCCGATCATGTGAAAGAAGACCACGCATTCGTTCCCTCCCACCGTCCGGCCGGCCGCCCGGTAGATGTCGTGGCGCGCGGTGCCGATAAGGCGCTTCCGCCCGCGCGCGGCGGCGAATTCTCGCCCTTATTGACACCGGCCGGTCGCCGGGCGTAACAAGATCCTCTTCAAGCCGTTTGGGGAGCATGAAACAGTTAATATTTTTCGGAAAAAAGGGCATCGTTGGACTCAGAAAAGAATACCTCACCACACGAGCCATGAGCCCGTATACTTTTCCAAAATTCGTTTTTTTTTAACAACCCTACCTGACAGGTCCGCAGTGCCATTGCTAGGCCTGGGATGCCCCTGGCAGGCCTGTGGTGCCCCTGGCGGGCCTGTGGTGCCCCTGCTAGGCCGCTGGTGCCCCTGGGTCCTGGCATGACTGTGGTGCCCCTGACAAGCCTGAAGTGCTCCCAACAGGCCCGTGGAGCCCTTTACAGGCCCAAGGTGCCTCTGCGAAGCCGGTGGTGCCTCTGCGAAGCCGGTGGTGCCTCTTCGAGGCCGGTGGTGCCTCTGCGAGGCCGGTGGTGCCCCTGTGAGGCCGGTGATGCCTCTGCGAGGCCGATGGTGCCCCTGGTAGGCCGATGGTGCCCCTGGTAGGCCGATGGTGCCCCTGGTAGGCCGATGGTGCCCCTGGTAGGCCGATGGTGCCCCTGGCAGGCATCTGGTGCCTCTGGCAGGTCTGTGGTGCTCTTGCTAGGCCGATGGTGCTCCTGCAGGCCTGTGGTGCCCCTAACAAGCCTGTGCAGTGGTACCCCTGACAGGCCCGTGGTGCCCTTGCTAGGCTTGTGGTGCCCCTGTCAGGCCTGTGGTGCTCCTGATAGGTCGGTGGTGCCCCGGGCCCCAAGGGGGGGGATGAGTGACCCATGTGATGTGCGGATCCCCTCCTTTGGATCCGCCACTGTGATCTGATCACAACCCCCAGAAATAAATAATCGTATAATCATTAGTTGCTTCCACTGTATTTAACATACTGAGTAAATTGATAACACTATTGCCGGCTGGGTCATTTATGACCCAAGGATATTTATTGAGGAACAAAAGTTATCCGGTGACGAGAAGAGGGGCAAAAATACACATCATGCTTTTTGAGACAAATTTAAATAGGCAGACGATCATTCAACAGATAGTAAATTGCAAACATAATACATTACTTTTGGGGACGGCGCGCCATTGCCAGTGACCGGCGGCTGTGCAGTCCCGTCGTCTTTGGCTCCAGAAACTTCAGTGGACGAGCTCACACCAGTTTTATGCGGCTCCCACGCTCGTCACTAAACCCACAAAATCGACAAAACACACGCGCAAGTTCATGAAAGTGCCACTTGCCTCCTTTAAGAAGAAACATGAAGATTTTGCTTTTGGGTCATATATGACCCAAATAAATGGCGCTACGGTGCTTAAAAAAACGACAGTTCGACAGTCCTTTCCTCCTATGTAAGGGCGGCTATTTTAAATACACAACTACTGAATCACACTGGATAAGTACAAACAAACCAGATATGACACTGGTAGCCACGAAGCTCACAAACGAGAGTCACAGCTATGAGACGAATAACTAACGTACAACGGGGGCTGGTCATGCACTTGTCGTGAAGCCTCAGCACTGTGTTTCGACATGCAAACGATTGACCGCTTCGGTCACTCACGGCTTGTTATTCTCACCAGTGTACCAACCACTTCAAAACGTATTTTTTGTGTCAAACTGCCGAACCGTTGCTGATGTAGAGGCAGCCGTGTGGCCGCTCTTCGCGTGGGTCCGCATGTGTCTGAAGAGATGTGCCCGTTGAGTGAACCGGGCCCGGCAGTGTGAGCAGCCGTACGGCCGCTCCCCCGTGTGGGTCCGCATGTGTTCGTTGAGATATGCCCGTTGAGTGAACCGTGCCGCACAGGTTGAGCAGCCGTACGGCCGCTCCCCTGTGTGGGTACACATGTGTTTTGTTAGGGTAGACCGTTTAGTGAACCGTGCCGGGCAGATGGAGCAGCCGTACGGCCGTTCCCCAGTGTGGGTCCGCACGTGTGCAGTAAGATGTGACCGTTCAAGGAACCGCGCCTTGCAGATAGAGCAGCTGTATGGCCGCTCCCCAGTGTGGGTTCGCATGTGTCCGGTGAGTTTTGACCGTTCATTGAATTGTGCCTTGCAGAGGGAGCAGCCATACGGCCTCTCCCCAGTGTGGGTTCGCTTGTGTCTGATGAGGTGCGCCTGGTCAGCGAATTGTGCATGGCAGAGGGAGCAGGCATACGGCCGTTCTCCCGTATGGGTCCGCGTGTGTGTGGTGAGGGTGGACCGCTGAGCAAACCGTGCCGTACAGATAGAGCAGCAGTGGGGTCGCTCCCCCGTGTGAGTCTTCCGGTGGTATTTCATATGAGTGGACTTGTCGGTAGAGTATTGACACCACTCGCACTTGAACCTGCCGTTCCTGCCGATGTGACCGTGACTTATCTTCACGTGTCCGTCCAGATGTTGTTGTCCCAGACATCTGACGTCGCAGTGGGGACACTGAAGTGTGCGACCAACACCTGTGAAGCACATTGAGAGAAGAGGGATGTCGACAATGTTTCTGGCCATATATGAAAAATCAGGCAAAAATGATTTCATCCTGGGTGATACTCAATATAAAAAATGAAGGACATGCATCGCTTCCTTAGTAGCGATGCATTAGTTGTCGGTGAAGCAGGATTAGGGCGCCAGCTGTGCCGTCCGCATCTGGACGAAGAAGTTTGAGAGCCACTGAAGGTACTGACCGATGCCTGGCATGCGGTCACGACGTTAAGAGACGTCGAGGAGCGGTGGTGGAACAAACAGTCACCAGCCGATAAACTTGCGACGGCGATAAACACGTAAAGAACAAGATCGGTTGGCTGACACAGATGAAAATTGAACGTCCACAAAGGCATGGGTGCCGCAACACCCTATGAAATGTAATGTCCCCAAACGCAAGAATGGCTCAACACCAACATGTTTTTGATGCAGCTCCTCAAATGCAGCAGCTTGCATAAATTCCAACAATTCTGAACAGATGGGCTAGACTCCGGATTGAGTAACATGATGTGCCCCACTCGATGTCAATAAAAATGTTGTGGTTCTCATTGAAAACTTCGACAATATGGACAATATGTTCAGAAAAAAATGTTGACATTCAAGACTACCCGACACGGTATTCAATGCCACCATCACGCTATCTGTACAGTCATGAACTAGCGTTTTGTTCTTGTCAAAAAGTTTGGATTTCCGTTGCAAATACAAACTTTTTACATTTCATCCAACATGGCCACAGGCAAGGCGATAAATATGTACTAAGTGGCGTCACGAGAGAATGCTGACGTCATGGTGCAAACTGCTTCGGGAGTAAAAAACTGCATCCATTTGATAGTTTTAGACACTGAAATCTTGTTTCGTTAGACTGATGCTGAATATTACGCAATATCCCAAAACAATTAAGTAATTAAGGAGATTGGGTACCTCATAAAAAAGGCAAATTCACACGATGACATCACGAAAAACGAACACGTTACAGGTATGCCAGTGACTACAGCCTGGTCACCGGCACGTTGTTGTATTGATAGTACCGGACTTTGTCAAGCAAAAACAAACCTTTTAACCCGCGCCCTGCTGGGGGGGGGGGTGTTTGAACACCCCCCCTTACACCCCCCTTGTGGTTTTTCGCGAATATCTCAAAAACGGCGGCGCGGAGCGCCGCCGTTTTTGGTACACCTTATCATACATCAATTCTACACATGTTGTGAAAATTTCAGACCAAGGTCATTCAAGGTCAGGTCACCAGGTCACTTGAAGTGACCTCACCTCATAAAAAGTTTCAATGTCTGTCATAGCTACACCGAGTGACCGATCGCTTTGAAACTTTCAGCGATTGCTAAGAGCAATAGCATGTACAAAATGTATATCTCAGAATTTTGATATCGATGACCTAAGGTCAGGTCAATTTTGCGACCTCCCCATTATAAGTCAATGGGAGAAAAATGAAATGCGTCTCTTTTGGACGAAAGACATTATAAACACTCCCAAACACTGAATTACAAGTGGTTTAGACACACTGAACATGAAAATGGTGTCCGTGACCCCTATTTATGCCCTGAGGTCATCTTAGGTCACGAATGGTATCTAACAGTTTTTCGCAAATAACTTTTGATAGAGGCATGCTAGAGCGATGAAAACGCCTTAGATGTGTTCAGCTCGACGATACGGATCGACTGATATGCAACATGACGCTTTCCGGTCAGGTCATGACCTTGACCTGAGGTCAAATTTTCAAGTTGACCTTTCAAGGTCAAATTATAGTTCATTCGATGCGGCTTGACGAGAGGAACACGATGCCGGTAAAAGTAAGCTCGTACAAGGCTTGGGTCAAAAGTTATTGCAGAAAAAACTGTTTCCGAAAAAAAATCGGCTATTTTTGCAGTTTTTGCCCCTGCAGGCAAAACCGTTGACGTTAGGTCAAATCTGAGAGAATTACTCAGAAAGGACGTTAATAGGGCTATCGAATGCGCTTTTCCGCGGTGCTGTAGCTCTATTGGTTCTCGAGTTATGCGTTTGCTTTTTGGAAATTTTCGACATTCGACCTGGAAATCGGCGAAATTTTGCCTTCAATGACCTCTGGTGACCTGACCTTTGACCTGACCAAAAAATTCACCGAAGTGATTTCCTCATTATTTTTGATGCTCTTTCGAACGCCGCCTTCTGCGTATCGCTACGTGGCCCAGGAGCCGAGTTAGAAGGGGGGGGGGTGTTCAAACACCCCCCCCCCCAGCAGGGCGTGGAAATCCAGGACCCCCAGCCGGGCGCGGGTTAACTTCAACAACATAAATGCGCTCGATAGTTTTCGAGAAAACCCTGCTGACAGGATGTGCCCCGTGACACTATCTGCCCCAATCTTCCCTACCCATCGGCCGTCAACTATTCAAAATCATTTAAAAAGGTAAAATCGTTCCCCTCAGCAGTCCTTTAAGGATATATACCACTCTCAAATATATATTTTTTTTCTTGCTACAGTTAAATGTTTATTTTATGACAAAAATGATGCCGATTAAAAAACATGTTTATGATTTTTTACTTATAACAGGTATGCGAAGAATTATATTCTATCTTCCGTTGGGACTCCGACTAAATATGGTGGCGGAGGATATTCCGCGTTCACCAATCATATTGCGTTCTTAAAAAAAAAAAACAGCTGGATGCTGATTGTCTGACACTGGCCTCTCCGACAGCCGCTTTTTAGATGTCTGCGAAAAAGAGGACGGGGGAGGCGACCACCCCATCCCCCGGCCCGGCGAGGGATAAAGGTCCAAATAAAGGCTACTGAACGATGTGGTAGAAGTTTTTTTTTCCGAAACAATCGAATCGACATAGTGGACCTAGTCTTTAACAGGACCGATTGCTATTCGCCAGCCGAAATGTCAGTCCAACGAACCAAACCCACGTAGCTTTAAATTAAGGTAAGTAAACGTTAAGCCAACATACATCAGAGCAGCAAAACTTCAACGCAAAGGACTGAAGAAGAGCACGGTCTGTGTCGGTAAGAAAGATGGTATCTTAACAGTGCGGCAGATGTTGCGCGCAAAGCAGCATATACCACCACAGTTTTACAGAGGTTTTAGTATACCTAATGTTTTAAAATTGCGGAAGGTGGACGCATGTGGACCGCTCTTCTCGTCGGTCCGCATGTGTCTGATGAGACTTGATTGAACAATGAATCGTGCCTTGCAGAAACGGCAGCCATACAGCTGCTCCCCCGTGTGGGTCCCCATGTGTCTGTTGAGGACTGCCGGTCTCGCGAACCATTCCGTGCAGATGGAGCAGCCGTACGGCCGCTCCCCCTGTGTGGGTCCCCATGTGTCTGTTGAGGACTGCCGGTCTCGCGAACCATGCCGTGCAGATGGAGCACCCGTACGGTCGCTCCCCCTGTGTGGGTCCCCATGTGTATGGTGAGGCTGGATCGAGCAGTGAACCGTCCAACGCAGACAGAGCAAGCAAACGGCCTGTTCCCAGTGCGAGCACGCATCTGTTTGGTTAGGTTTGACAGCGAAGCGAAGCGAACCGTGCCGTGCAGGTTGAGCAGCCATATGGCCGCTCCCTCGGGTGGGTAGGCATTTGTTTCATGAGACTTTCCCGTTGAGCGAACAAAGCCCGGCAAGTTGAGCACTGAGCAGCCTTACGGCCGCTCCTTCGTGTGGGTACGCATGTGTTTGCTGAGACTTCCCCGTTCATTGAACCGGGCCTGGCAATGTGAACAGCCGTACGGCCTCTCCCCAGTGTGGGTTCGAATGTGCGTATCGAGGTGTGACCGTCGAGTGAACCGTGCCTTGCAGATGGAGCAACCGAAAGGTCGCTCTCCAGTGTGGGTCCGCATATGTGTCGTAAGGGTTTGCTGTTTAGCAAAGCGTGCTGTGCAAACGGAGCAACCGTAAGGCCGCTCCCCCGTGTGGGTACGTATGTGTTTGTTGAGATCTCCCCGCCTAGCGAACCGAGCCTGGCAATGTGAACACCCGTGCGGCCGCTCCCCCGTGTGGGTCCACATGTGTTTGATGAGACTTGATCGCCGAGTGAACCGGGCCTGGCAGTGTGAGCAGCAGTACGGCCGCTCCCCCGTGTGGGTCCGCATGTGTTGAGTGAGAGTAACCCGCTGAGTGAACCGTGCCGGGCAGGTTGAGCAGCCGTACGGCCGTTCCCCCGTGTGGGTACGCATGTGTTTTGTTAGGGTAGACCGTTCAGTGAACCGTGCCGTGCAGATGGAGCAGCCGAACGGCCGCTCCCCAGTGTGGGTCCGCATGTGTGCAGTAAGATGTGACCGTTCAAAGAACCGTGCCTTGCAGATAGAGCAGCTGTATGGCCGCTCCCCAGTGTGGGTTCGCATGTGTCCGGTGAGTTTTGACCGTTCATTGAATTGTGCCTTGCAGAGGGAGCAGCCATACGGCCTCTCCCCAGTGTGGGTTCGCTTGTGTCTGAGGAGGTGCGCCTGGTCAGAGAATTGTGCATGGCAGAGGGAGCAGGCATACGGCCGTTCTCCCGTATGGGTCCGCGTGTGTGTGGTGAGAGTGGACCGCTGAGCAAACCGTGCCGTACAGATAGAGCAGCAGTGGGGTCGGTCCCCCGTGTGAGTCTTTCGGTGGTGTTTCCTACGGGTGGGCTTGTCGGTCGAGTATTTACACCGCTCGCACTTGAATCTCCCGTTCCTGCCGATGTGACCGTGACTTATCTTCACGTGTCTGTCCAGATGTTGTTGTCCCGACCCAGACATCTGACGTTGCAGTGGGGACACTGAAGTGTGCGACCAACACCTGTGAAACACATTGAGAGAAGAGCGATGTCGACAATGTTTCTGGCCAGATATGAAAAATCAGGCTAAAATGATTTCATCCTGGGTGATACTCAATATAAAAATGAAGGACATGCATCGCTTCCTTAGTAGCGATGCATTAGTTGTCGGTGAAGCAGGATTAGGGCGCCAGCTGTGCCGTCCGCATCTGGACGAAGAAGTTTGAGAGCCACTGAAGGTAGGTACTGACCGATGCCTGACATGCGGTCACGACGTAAAGAAACGTCGAGGAGCGGTGGTGGAACAAACAGTCACCAGCCGATAAACACGTAAAGGACAAGATCGGTTGGCTGACACAGATGAAAATTCAACGTCCACAAAGGCATGGGTGCCGCAACACCCTATGAAATGTAATGTCCCCAAACGCAAGGATGGCTCAAGAACCCCAGGTTTTTGATGCAGCTCCTCAAAATGCAGCAGCTTGCATAAATTCCAACAATGCTGAACAGATGGGCTAGATTGCGGATTGAGTAACATTATGTGCCCCACTCGATGTCAATAAAAATGCTGTGGTTCTTATTGAAAACTTCGACAATATGGACAATATGTTCAGAAAAAAATGTTGACATTCAAGACTACCCGAAACGGTATTCAATGCAACCATCACGCTATCTGCACAGTCATGAACTAGCGTTTTGTTCTTGTCAAAAAGTTTGGATTTCCCTTGCAAATACAAAGTTTTTTTTTTATATTTCATCAAACATGGCCACAGGAACCAAGGCGATAAATATGTACTACTGTTAACGCCAGACCCCTTGAGACCCTAATTTTTCGCGATTACTTTTAAATGCGTGAAGGAATTTCAACCAAGCTCAGGACATGGCCGTTTCAAAACAGGCCGAAACTTTTACAATTTAGATATTTTATCGCCATTTCAATATTTCAGGCACTTGTCATTGACTCGTAATGTTAACTGTTTTTCCATCCTGGATAGAGGCTTTCTACGTCATATGACATTAGGCTCCGCCCACGACTGCGGCATTGACCCGTGCCCATCAGCGACCTCTGTACAAACGACACCCCTGCCATCTGTGAAGGACTATGAATTTCGCTGACGCTTCACGTGCTATGAGTCAATTGCAGCAGACGGTCAAGTAAATGTTAGGCTCTTGTTGACTCTTGTATATAGAACCAAGAGGACCATCACTCCTCAACCTACTACTCAGTCGTGCTTCGAACAAACGTTAACGATTCCTAACAAATACGATTTTCGATGTAGGGTATCTGTTTGAAATACGAGCGAGCCGTATGATGTGAAGCTCAGGCAATTAACTTATTATTGCGTTGTTCGATGGTTGCATAGCGATGTACAAATCGGCAGCTACTTGGTGACATCCGACATCCCATTATCGCATTATCTGCAACGCCATAGGCTTTAAATACAGGTGAATATTTCCTAACCTTATGTCAGTTATATGCCATCTGCCCGTCATATGCAGCTTATAAAAAAAAAAAAAAAAATATATCAGCGAACATATCAGCATTGTAGAAGCAATGCGCATTGAGCATTGATGACTCCTTAGTCATCATGTCGCTCTCTGGGCACTGTCAGCCAAAACGCTACGCACAACTCCGCCGGCTTTCGGCACCGCTCGACCGTCGCCCGTTCCCGCTCCCCGCCACAGCGAGAGTGACCGCGCGCCGGCCCGAAACCGCCGCAGGCCAAGACCACAGAGGCGGGGCTTAGCTGTGACGTCATAACGTATCACAGACTGACTGGTGATAGCCTCTACACACCGAATGAAAATCTTGCTCGAAATTTAACATTACGAGTCAATGACAAGTGCCTGAAATATTGAAATGGCGATAAAATATCTAAATTGTAAAAGTTTCGGCCTGTCTTGAAACGGCCATGTCCTGAGCTTGGTTGAAATTCCTTCACGCATTTAAAAGTAATCGCGAAAAATTAGGGTCTCAAGGGGTCTGGCGTTAACAGTAAGTGGCGTCACGAGAGAATGCTGACGTCATGGTGCAAACTTCTTCGGGAGTAAAAAAACTGCATCCATTTGATAGTTTTAGACACTGAAATCTTGTTTCGTTAGACTGATGCTGAATATTACGCAATATCCCAAAACAATTAAGTAATTAAAGAGATTGGGTACCTCATAAAAAGGGCAAATTTACACGATGACATCACGAAAAACGAACACGTTACAGGTATGCCAGTGACTACAGCCTGGTCACCGGCACGTTGTTAAATTGATAGTACCGGACTTTGTCAAGGAAAAACAAACCTTTTAAAGGTAGTGTGCCACCTCTGAAAGATTTCCCATTTTATTTTTCCTAGGATAAGAAGCTTCTGTTTTTACCTAATATCGCAAAAAAAATCAAAAATGGGCCTGGAATAGTGCCTTTTTCGCCTAAAAGTTTATCGGTTTTTAGATATGTATAACAACTGTAGTGGGCTCACCTGTAAACAGGCGTCGGCAACAATCGCGAATGCGGCGCACATGTGACAATAAGCAAAGGTCATTATAGAGTTACGACGTACGGGAATGAGTTATCAGCTGTCTAATCGTAGACAACACAATGTCGAATTTAAACTGTAAACCTGTATTGGTATTGTTTCTTTAAATTGGCTGTCGAACATTAATTTATGGTTTAAAATATTATTTTATGTAAAATAATTGATATGAAACAGCCGTCTCTAAAATTATGACCCCATCTCACCACATGAAAGTGGCAGAAATGACGATGATCAGCTGACGCATTTTTCTTGGCCGGAGTCAGAGCGCGCGGCCCGACGCACCACCACCGCACCACAAAGCATGAGCAGAAGCCGCGCCCAAAGCCAGGGCCCCGGTAGCGTGAGGTAGCCGAGTCGGGGCAGCGTGCGCTGACCCAAGCCGGGGCCGCAGCTTTGGGCGCGGTCTACCGCATCCCCCCGGGCTATCACATGACACCGGGAGGACGCGCGGCCCCGGCTTGGGTCAGCGCACGCTGCCCCGACTCGGCTACCTCACGTTACCGGGGCCTTGGCTTTGGGCGCGGTCTACCGCACCACCTAACAGGCGTGTTCGAAACCGCAGGAGATGATGATGAACGGGTTTATCGAAACTTGATTGGATGAGCATATCGGTAATAGCGATTTCAGTGTGTGCATTTATTGTTCATAGTGGTGTGAAATGTGGTTGGGGTACGACCGACAACCCGTCGGGGCGAATTTCGCACTGGGGTACTCAAAATTTGAAGAATTTAAGACGTTTCCATGAGTTTTGAAGGTATGGATAAGTTCTAAAAATCCGGTTCTCCTTATCTTGGCCATTAACTCCATACGGTCCAGGAAAGCTGGCACACTACCTTTAACTTCAACAACATAAATGCGCTCGATAGTTTTCGAGAAAACCCTGCTGACAGGATGTGCCCCGTGACACTATCTGCCCCAATCTTCCCTACCCATCGGCCGTCAACTATTCAAAACCATTTTAAAAGGTAAAATCGTTCCCCTCAGCCATAGGCGTAGGAACCGGGGGGGCCAGGTGGGCAAGTGCCCACCCACTTTTTGAGGTGGGGGGGCCAACCATGTGTTTTGGCCCCCCCACTTTTTACTCGAGGCCCTCCCGTCTCGAGTTGAGAGGACGTCGTCACCTTCCAGAGTAAACAAACTCGATAAAAATAAGTTCCACGAATCCCCACGCACGGACTCCAAGGGACCCTAGTGGGTCCAAGGAGGCCCTCTATCCATACTTGTCAGCGGAGGCCTCTGAGATTTATGGCCTGAGGGGCCCTAGTGGATCTGAGGAGGCCCCAATATCCACACTGGTCAGTGGTCTGGGGAGGCCCCTGACACTGGCGGTCTGGGAGGCCCCCTAGTCCCTACCTTCACTAGTCAGAGGAGGCCCCTCCATCCTCAATAGTCAGAAGAGGCCCCTGAGACTGATGGTCCGGGAGGCCCCTCCATCTACACTGTAGTCAGAGGAGGCCCCTGAGACTGATGGTCTGAGAGGCCCTTATAATCACACCAGGCAGAGGAAGCCCATGAGACTGATAAACTGAGAGGCCCTTCTATTCATACTGACCACAGGAGGCCCCTGAGGCTTGTGGTCTGGGAGGTCCCTCTATCCACACTAGTCAGAAGAGTCACCTGAGACTGATGGCCTGTGAAGCCCTTATATTCACACTAGGCAGAGGAGGCCCCTGAGACTGATGGTCTGAGAGGCCCTCATATTCACACTAGGCAGAAGAGGCCCCTGAGACTGATGGGCTGTGAGGCCCTTCTGTTCATACTGGCCACAGGAGGCCCCTGAAACCAGTGGTCTGGGAGGGCCCTCTATCCACACTAGTCAGAAGAGGCCCCTGAGACTGATGGTCAGAGAGGCTCTTATATTCATACTGGCCACAGGAGGCCCCTGATGCTGGTGGTCATAGAGGTCATATAGTGAATCTGAGGAGGCCCCTCTATCCACACTATTCTAAGGAGGCCCCCGAGACTGATGGTCTGAGAGGCCCTTTTATTTATACTGGCCTCAAAAGCCCCCTGAGATTAATGGTCTGAGAGGCCCTTCTATCAATACTTGCCAAAGGAGGCCCCTGAGACTGATGGTGGCCAGAACAGGCCTCCGAGACTGATGATCTGAGAGGCCCTTCTATTCAAACTAGGCAGAGGAGGCGCCTGAGAATAATAGCCCGAAGAGCCATGTGGCGGCAACTGGCCGTTGAAAAAAAAACTCGGGCCATATTTCGGCTTGTTAGGGCCCCACAGAGCTCATGGGAGCACCTCAAGGGCTCCTAAGTAGACACGCTTATCTCCATAAGGGTGCCACGCCGGCTTCTGAAGGCTCTTTGTAGGCATCTAAGGGCCCTTTCCGGCCTCTAACGGCTCAACCCGCCCGTGATGGCTCCACACCAGTGTTTATGAGCGCCACACACCGGCGCCTTTGAGGGTCATACCAGTGTCTCTTAAGGTCCTACATCGGTGGCTCTGGGGGCCCCACACCGGCGCCTCAATGGGCCACACACCTATGCATCTCAAGGCTCTATAGGTGCATCAGAAGGACCCACACCGACACCTCTGAGGGCCCCACACCAGTATCTCTGAGCTCTGAAGGCCCTACACCGGTGACTCTGAGGACTCACCGGCGCCTGAGAGCACCATGTTGATGTTTAACGGCTCCAAAGCCCACTGAAGGCACCACACAAGCTCTCACTGAGCTCTTATGTCCCATACCGGCGTCCCTGAGGGTCCACATCTGTCGGGCACCCATCGGCGACTCTGAAGATCCCACACTGACACTGTCGACTCCGAGGGCCCCACCTGCGTCTCAGAGCATCATGCGGTCTCTAAGAACCACACAGGGCTTCTGAAGGCGCCTGGCAAGCTCTATCGCTTTAGCTCTGATAAGTCTCATGCCACCCTCTGCATATAAGAGTCCAACGCCGGCGCTTAGGTGATAAGGGCGCCTACATGCGAAAGAGAGTTGATAATTGATATGAATTCATAGGAAAAGGGGCGCCCGCCTGTGTGCAAGAGAAGGACGCCTGCCAGGGTCGTCGCCATGGATTTTTGACTGGGGGGGGGGGGGGGGGACATATCGGCAGACTTAAAACCCAAAAGTAGGTATTGTCGCCGCACTCTTAGCCCAATGCACTATCTGTGTTTAAAGTCGTACAAGCCGGTTTTTTGCAGTACACATCTGAAGTCCGATTCAATTTGACACAATTAGGGGCAAAGCCGTTGCTCTTCTTTTAGGGTGTACCAATTGTTGACGCATGCCACCAATCTGAATCTGATACATAATGCATTCATGCCCGTGTAAGAGGAGGGGAGATATTACAGCCACAATCTCTCTTTTTGACTGCTGTAGGAATCGGCGGCGCGAAGCGTCGCGAAAAATGGCAAAAACATTTGTCAAAATACAGTCCCAAAATACAGCCTTGTAGCATGTAAGAGGTCAGAACACCTAAGGTCGGATCACCGAGTCAAGCAGCCTCTAAGTTTTGTGGTCCTGCATCAACCGTGCAGCTTGTTTCCTTGAAGTTGGAAATGTAGTGTAAGTCTGCATAACTGCGGGGTTGAATCCGGAGACGGTCGGAGTTAACTATTCTGCAAATAGTCATTTTTAAGCATCCTCGGGTGTTTATTTTGGGGGATTTGCCCCTCGGATTCCTCAACCGGGGGGCGCGTATCCCTGTCCCTCCGTTTTCGACGCCCATGGCGCCTGCGATGCCCATACGGCCGCCTGTGATGCTCATAGGGGTGTCTGATTGCAAAAGACGGTACATATGATGCCTACTGGGGTGTCGACATGCAATTGAGGGGCGACTATCAATGCCATAGCGGCTCCTCCGTACGAAAGACGGGCGTCTGCATGCCAAAGGGGAGCGGCTCTGAGGCAGTAAGGGCACCTACATGCAATAGAGGGGCGCCTCCGAGGCCTAAGTATATAGGCGTCCACATGCAATAGAGGGGCGCCTATCAATGCCATAGGGGTGCATTCATACGAAACAGGGGCGCCGGCATGGCAAAGAGAGGCGCCTCCAATGTCAATAAAAGAGTGGCGCCTAAGACAAGGGCACATTTTATGCAACAAGGGGCGCCTGTTGGTCATAAAGGGATGTCTCTGATGATGACTATAGGGTGCTTATATGCCAAAGAGGGGCGCCTATGGAGCTAGGGGCGCCTGGGAAACCAGGAAGAAATTTGTATAAGGGTTTTCAGGGGTCATGCGCCGTTTACGACAAATAGATTCTAAGAAAAAAAATCGGAGAGGGGAATAACTTTTAAAAATAGTGCGGACTTTCCGCGCTGTTCGCTTAAGCGGTTACGCCCCTGGCCTGGCCCCTGGGTACATCTGCCCGATCTCAGAAGCTAGATTTGGAGGTCATACTTGAAAGCAGTACGATGAAAAAGTTGGAGGCCCCTGAAAATAGGAGGCCCCCTGGAAAAGGAGGCCCCTCAACAGGGTGGCCCACCCACTTTTCAGGACGTTCCTACGCCCGTGCCCTCAGCAGTCCTTTAAGGATATATACCACTCCCAAATATATATTTTTTCTTGCTACAGTTAAATGATTATTTTATGACAAAAATGATGCCGATTAAAAAACATGTTTATGATTTCTTACTTATAACAGGTATACGAAGAATTATATTCTATCTTCCGTTGGGACTAAATATGGTGGCGGAGGATATTACGCGTTCACCAATCATATTGCGTTGTTAAAAAACAGCTGCACGCTGATTGGCTGACACTGGCCTCTCCGACAGCCGCTTTTTAGATGTCTGCGAAAAAGAGGACGGGGGAGGCGACCACCCCATCCCCCGGCCCGGCGACGGATAAAGGTCCAAATAAAGGCTACTGAACGATGTGGCAGAAGTTTTTTCCGAAACAATCGAATCGACATAGTGGACCTAGTCTTTAACAGGACCGATTGCTATTCCCCACGAAATGTCAGCCCAACGAACCAAACCCACGTAGCTTGGTAACGCGGTAATTAAACGTCAAGCCAACATACATCAGAGCAGCATAGCTTCAACGCAAAGGACTGAAGAAGAGCACGGTCTGTCTGTCGGTAAGAAAGATGGTATCTTAACAGTGCGGCAGATGTTGCGCGCAAAGCAGCATATACCACCACAGTTTTACAGAGGTTTTAGTATACCTAATGTTTTAAAATTGCGGAAGGCGGACGCATGTGGACCGCTCTTCTCGTCGGTCCGCATGTGTCTGATGAGACTTGATTGAACAATGAATCGTGCCTAGCAGAAACAGCAGCCATACAGCCGCTACCCCTGTGTGGGTCCCCATGTGTTTAGTGAGGCGTGACGGTTGAGTGAACCGTGCAGTGCAGATGGAGCAGCCGTACGGCCGCTCCCCAGTGTGGGTCCGCATGTGTTTAGTGAGGCGTGACGGTTGAGCGAACTGTGCAGTGCAGATGGAGCAGCCAAACGGCCTCTTCCCAGTGTGAGCACCTATGCATCTGTTTGGTTAGGTTTGACAGCGAAGCGAAGCGAACCGTGCCGTGCAGGTTGAGCAGCCATATGGCCGCTCCCTCGGGTGGGTAGGCATTTGTTTCATGAGACTTCCCCGTTGAGCGAACAAAGCCCGGCAAGTTGAGCACTGAGCAGCCTTACGGCCGCTCCTTCGTGTGGGTACGCATGTGTTTGCTGAGACTTCCCCGTTCATTGAACTGGGCCTGGCAATGTGAAGAGCCATACGGCCGCTCCCCAGTGTGGGTTCGCATGTGCGTATTGAGGTGTGACCGTCGAGTGAACCGTGACTTGCAGATGGAGCAACCGAAAGGTCGCTCTCCAGTGTGGGTCCGCATATGTGTCGTAAGGTTTTGCTGTTTAGCAAAGCGTGCTGTGCAAACGGAGCAACCGTAAGGCCGCTCCCCCGTGTGGGTACGTATATGTTTGCTGAGATCTTCCCGCCTAGCGAACTGAGCCTGGCAATGTGAACATCCGTGCGGCCGCTCCCCAGTGTGGGTCCGCATGTGTCTGGTGAGATTTGACCGTTCAGTGAACCGTTCCTTGCAGATGGAGCAGCCGTATGGCCGCTCCCTAGTGTGAATCCGCATGTGGTTGTTTAGGATTGCTCGAACAGCGAACCGTGCAGTGCAGATGGAGCAGCCGTACGGCCGCTCCCCAGTGTGAGTCCGCATGTGTATAGTGAGGGTGGACGGTTTGGTGTACCGTGCCGTACAGATAGAGCAGCCGTATGGCCGCTCCCCAGTGTGGGTTCGCACGTGTGTGGTGAGGTTGGACCGTCCTGTGAACCGGGCCGTGCAGATAGAGCAGCCGTATGGCCGCTCCCCAGTGTGGGTCCGCATGTGATCGGTGAGACCTGACCGCCTAGAGAACCGTGCCTTGCAAATGGAGCAGCCGTATGGCCGTTCCCCTGTGTGAGTTCTGCGGTGGTTTTTCATACAGTCGGACCTGTCGGTCGAGTATTGACACCACTCGCACTTCAATCTGCCGTTCCTGCCCATATGGCCGTGACTTCTCTTCACGTGTCCGTCCAGACAATGTTTTCCCAAACATCTGAAGCCGCATTGGGGGCATTGGACCGAGCCACTGATGCCTGAAGAATACACAGAAAGAAGGCCATTAAAAAAACGTTTCATGCTAAAGCAGGTCGCATTATGCGACCTGCTTTAGCATAGAACGACCTCACCCGGTTAGGTCGCAAGCCGAAATGTCAGTTCAAGTTACGAACCGAGCCCATGTAAGTTGGCATATAAACGTCGTGCCTGCATACGTCAAAGTAGCAGAACTTCTCAACGAACCGGGCAAAAAAAACAGTCTGCTGTCGGCAGAAGGGTAAATGGCATTACCAGCGTCACTTCGATGGACACCATAGCTCTCGGAGCCGCAAACGATGAACTGACCTGAAGATGAAGGTCCGGCCGGAGAGGAAGTCACAGACTCCCCAGATGTCTCCGAGTGGACGGTCAGTTCCCGGGCCGAGTCGTCTCCGTAGTACACCAGCAGCTCAGAGCCCCGCGGAATGGCCTTTGACGTCCTGCATAGGGAGATAAATATAGCATTATTGATGAAAGCTTGATTGGTGTAGTCACAACACTTACACTGTCATTAATAACTTCGACGAATCCATTAAAGAAAAATATGGGCCGCAGGACGAACCGCGCATAAAATACGTAACGCAGTTAGGAAGAATAGATCCGTGGATTCCAAGACTACAACGCACCTGAAGTATACCTGGCCCCGGTACTGGAAGGCCACTAGGTTTTGTTCTTCCTCCGAGCGGGCACAGTTGACCCTTCTGAGCCAGTTGCTGCAGCTCGGGTCTTCGGCATTCACCGAGTGATGAACGCGTTTACACTTCTTGATCTGTGGTACCAAACAAAAACGTAGTTCATCAATTCAAAGAGCAAAGTAAAAATATGGCATGTGCAATGAAAACATTATAAAAATTTTATGTTGCACATTGGTCTAAAATATTTTTTATATAGTTTTATCGTTGAAGTAAGTCTTAAGTTAAAACATGCGTTTTTACCTGCAAAACAAAACAACTGAACTGACCTGCCATCTGTACCCGGTTGTTCGACTTCGGGCCTGATCCTGCTCGGTGGTCAAGGTGCCCTCGTAAGGACCGAGTCTTTGGCGCGCAGGTATGTCCTTCTCCGCCCAAACTCCTGGAATCAAATAAATACAAGCCTTCACCTCAACTAAATGGACACAACATGTACTGATACATGGGACATGAAATCATACAACACAAGCAACCATCACCAAATGATGCATCAAATCAAACGTCCAGCAGCAGTTGTTACGTATCGCCATTTGTCTTGCCTCATTAACTTACCGGTGCCAGACGCTGGATTTGTCGACGGACCAGAGCTGAGAGAAGGCGGGAGAGTCTTGGCGTCCCTGTCGACATCTCCGATACCGGGTCATGCCTGGAATGTTCAGCGCATGTGGGGCGCAATGTCGACAATACAATCAATGCATTGAGATTATCTTAAGCCTGTTTGTAAATCAGACGGGTATGTTTTGTGGATATAGATCATGAACCTGTTCTTGACCACGTACCCATGACAGTATTACCTGCTAACAAGACAGAAGCAAAGCAATAATATAACTATGAGCATGGATTAGAGTAAATACTTCATCCATGCTATGAGGAAGAGGATTACGTAATTGTGAAAGAAATAGATCATTTTTACATGAAGCTCATGTCGTTCCGTCACTAGGGCATCAGGCACAATTGGTCATATTATTTAATGTCTAAATAAGAGAGGAGTCATGTGTAAAGAATACGAATCAGACCAGTATGGACCAGTCCTTACCTTGGTATCGTGTATGATCTTTAGCAGTCCATGGACGGGACATTCACCGTCCCAATCGCGGCAGCACACGTCACAAACTGTCAGAAAGAAGGGCGAAAAAAGTATTAGCGATTTGATGAAGAGCAGACCAAGGTTTAATCGTTCAAGGTTCCGTTAGACGGAAACAATGCGTCTGTATTCGGTTTAATTTGTCTGCAATATGAGTGCTTGTCGTGTACATTCGCCCGTTGATGAGGACAAGGTAGCTGACTAAAAATGGGAGAAATACTCACATATGTTACTATCATCGAGACCATCCACATCTCGGTAGTTAATGACGAGACGTTGACTCTTGATGAACACTCCTTCAGCAAAAACTGCAATAAATTCAACAGGGTATCAATAATTCGGTGGCATTTCGGTAACGCGTCAGTTCAATAGAGTGCATGCAATTGAACATAAGAATGGTTCGATAATGTCATTCAATCACTTTGTAGAGTACGAAACCAAAAATAAAAATAAAACTTACATTTTCTCTGAAAAGGGCACAAAAGTAAGACCGAGGATATCACGATAAACCCATTGCTTACAGTCTCTTCACAGTTATATAAACTTACCTTCAGTAGAGTCTCGAATGGCAGACGAACAACCAAGTAACAGACTCCTTTTTGCATTGAAGATGAAACAGGCACTGAAAGAACAGACAAATGCAAATATTATTAGAATTCATCAAGGATAATATATCATTGTCTACTATGTCAAATAACAACTAAAATTTCAACAACAGCACTGAATCATGCCCTAACCTGTCCCGGTCCACCTCAGTGAACCCGATGAAGTCCTCAGACGGTGACGGTGATCGAGGTCGGTACTTTTCCTCCTTCACTAAAGAATGCAGAGCGCGGTCCGAGAAAGGATCGTCGTCCGACACCGAGGGAGACGACGGCCGCTCAACCTAGACCGGATCAACAGACAAACAATATTCAATGAAACATGAGATGTTTATCCTCCACAGATATACAAATTGGAACACATTATGCGCTGTCATTCCCTTTTATTAACCTCGCAGCTAAAAACCAATGAGAGGTGAGCACCATGCATTTGAACACGTACCCTTGGTGAAGTGACTTCAATCTTTATCTCCTCCTTCACAACTGGCCGAAAGTCGCTCTCAGAGCCACTGTCTATGGGAGTGCAGTTCCTCGGCCTCTGAGACTTCCTCACACTCTGTGACGGACCCCATTCCCCGTCGCTGTCAGCGGAGCCCTCCAGAGACCACTTTGGTCCTTTTGGTGACATTGATGCAGCCCGCATGAGCGGCAGTAGTTCAGACACTGGTGGATCTGGAATAGGGTCCAATGTCCTTTGTCAGTTCACATTGAGTTGACTAAATGAAAGCACAAAACGGAGAAGTTATGTAGCAAGAAAATACAAAGTTGCAGAGTTATCACCACCAATAATTGAATATTCCTTATGGAATTAATACCCATAAAACATCTCTCAATAATGACAATGACATGGTTTGCCAACAAGAATGCAGCAGGAAAATAATGGAGGTGCTCCGATACCTAGCATTTAGATCCTGGCTTTATATGAAAAAACTGTAGCCTCAAATGATCTCTGATGACCTTTCTAGAGGGCAGGCTAGCAGCCAAAGACACCTTTGTTGTCACAAGTTGTCCAAATCATTGCGATTCTGAAATATTTTTATTGTTCTTCCTGACCTGGCAGGCTGACATGACCTCAACCTGGGGTCAAAAATTTCATATGCTGTCAAAAAATGGTGAACTACAAGCTACTCCAAGCGGTGAGGCGCTTCGCACCAGTTTTTTATTCACACGCAAAAAACTGGACAGGTGCAGTAACAAAACTGGTAACAAATGCCCCCCCCCCCCACTGAGGCAAAGGTTAAAACTGGGTAAATACTATTAGAATTGTCTCATGGCGACCTACATGATGGTACTTTCCATTTCCCACTGTTGAAGCTTCTTCCTTACCCATGGATGCCTAGACAAAATCATTGCGTCAGGTTTGAGGTTAGGTAAGGTCTGGTTAGGTATGTTTCTTTAATATTTTGGAGACACCTACCTTACCATCATATCTGGATTTAGCACATTAAAGGGACCCTCCCACCTTCAAAAAAGTTAATGAATTGGCATAGAAGTGATGTCCCTTGGTTCGGAAATATCAAAAATGAATATGTACCAAATTTCACCGTAAAATATTCACTGGATTTCAAGATATTAGGCTTTTACTTTTGTTTACTTTTTGGAATCTCTGCTGTTCCTAGCGACTATTTGAAAGTGCGGCACTTGTTGCGCTTAAAACAGCATATTCCACAACGTGCTACCAAATGTTTTAGTAAAACATTTAAAATCATTAGATCTCCGCTGACATCACAAATTCTAAGGGGGCATTCCGGTGCAGTCGCCCCTTAGAATCCGAAAACTGCAAGCTTGAAATTCCATATCTCCAAATTAAAGCATTTTTCGATGTTGTTGCGAGTGCCCAAACCGGTACTGAAGGCCATGGCCACCAATTTGGCTATCTCAACTCAAAACTAATGTTAAGGTGGGATGGTCACTTTAAAAATGGAAGAATACGTATTACGTAAGTAGGTACTACTTACTTTTGAAAAGTGAGTCGATGCTATTATACCGAACTTACCATGCTGATCCATCTCAATCTCCAAATCAAGATCCCTCGTTTTCTGTGCGAGTCCGCTCAGAATGAGAATTCTATAGATGGCCTTGATGAAAATAAGTTGAAGTCAAATACCGGGGTTACATGAGCGATCCGTTCCAAATACGCACTACGCTAATGCGCATCAGCTCCCCACAAACGTATCTACGGCACCGGTTACATGAGACTAATTCGTTTTATCTACGTCAAACGGATCTTGTTTGGCTCACCCGGGCTGACTCCTCGACGGCCGGTAATGCGCATCACAAACGGAATAGGATTAGCGTACAGTCATGGCGCAGTTGCGGCATTTACCGAGACGACTGAACTAACCCCGCGTTCGATGTCTCTCGGACGGCGAAGATTCTACGCCGTCCGGCCAATCACGTTTCATAACCGCAGCCGAGCCCCCGCTGACCTTGGACGTTATTGGCCGGACGGCAAAGAATCTTTGCCGTCCGGGAGACATCGAACGCCGCCTAAATTTTAAATACTTTTATCATTTGATAGGCTCAAAAACATTTAAAATTAACATGAAATCAAAAAATGAAAACAAAGTTTTCTTGTTTTAAGTCAGTGGGCACTGATTCGCCATGCAGCGACAGCAGGGTGGTCAGAAAAAATTATCTATCAAAATATTTCATTCATTTTATTTCACATGCAAAGACTAAACCAAAATACCAACATTTTTTTGCTATTTTCTACGAGGCAGCCAACAAAAAAAATGCTTATTATTTTGCATTTTGACGCTTCCAGTCAGCAAAGGATAGTTCTTGTGAAATACGGCCCGAATCGAATAACTCGGTTACATGAGCGATCCGTTCCAAATACGCACTAGGCTAATTCGCATCAGCTCCCCAAGAACGCATTCAGTGCACCGACTACATGAGCAAATTCGTATCAGTGACGTCAAACGGGTCTAGTTTGGCTCTCGGCCCGATGCGCATTACAAACGGAATAGCATACAAATGTGGCGCACTTCCGTAGCAATAGAGGTGACTGAATTAAAAATTTAATATCTCATGTCTTTTTTGCATTTAATCTGCTCAGAACATCCTCAATTAACTTAACAAAAAAAAGTTGAACATAAAGTTGTCTTGCTTTGACTCATTGGGCACTTGCCTCTCTTGATTCGTCTGTAGTGCTGTCAGAAAAATGTTTCAACTGAAAGTACTTTGATATTTTCTTTTTGGTTTTCACTATATTTATTGACAAAATACCGACATATTTTTTTAATTATTATTTCAAAAGAAGCAAATGAAAAAAAACCTATTATTTTGCATTTTAATGTTTCTTTTTGGAAAGAAATAGTTCCTGTAATACGTATCTTGGTCCTATTCGCTTCTAAGCCTCTTTCTCAGCGGATTTTGTTTGGACCGCCGATTCGTATTAGCAGGTGCATACATGAGTCGGTAGTACGCTCCTGATTCGCATTAGCGGTGAATCCGATCGTGATACGTATTTGCTTTGCTCATGTAACCGCGGATCGGATCGCCGATTCGTACTAGCAGGTGGCTCCATGAGTCGGTAATAATAATAATAATAATGCCATTTATTTCACACCATCATTGGTGCATACAGGAAGTTCCAGTGACAGCTAACACAATCATTACATCCATACATACACACATACACACACACATCAAGATATTCATATTCAGAACGTTAAAATCAGTGCAAGCACGCACATCGATCAAGCTCGTCTCAGCTTCATACATTGTCTGTAATGACACTTCTCACATGAGCATGATATGTCGGATTTTGATTGACCATTCTTTTCAGACTACCTAAGAAAATATTCAAAATGTCTGCACGAGAGGAGGAAGACAAGTCTAAGGCCATGATATCATATTCACGTCGGATGGCAAGATGCACCCTCGCTGCTATACCATTTTGTCCAATGTCACTGTCAAGCAAGCTCTTTATCAACACATTTTCACTACTGTGGAGTATTTTATAGAACAGAAGCTGTCTGCTTGCTACTAGCATAGGACAGGGGAGAATTTGAAGAGCTAGACAGAGAGGATGGTTCCTGAATGATTTCGGTAGTTTGACTATTTTCTTCACACATGAGTGATACGCCACACACAGTTCACGAAACACATTTTTTTCTTTACATGGATCCCACAGCTCACACCCATACAGGTTCGCGCAGTAGGACTTAAACAGCTTTATCAGAATTTCTCTTTTAGCATGGCCTACCAACGCGCAAAGCATATTAGCACGATAGTATAGTGATCTCTTCAGCTTACGCATGTCGCTGCTATCATTCAGTTTGCTGTTAATCACATGCCCAAGATACTTAAACTCATCAACCCATGTTAGGTTGGTACCTGACAACCTCACAATTGGGGGTTGTGACATGGACAGATGCGAAGATGCACTTGGACGCTGGGGATTAAACACCATGCATACACTCTTCTTAGCATTGAATTGTATGTCCCTGGACACAGCAAACGATTCACATATTTTGACAAGCTCTTGTAAACCACCCCTTGATGGCGACAAGACAACAATATCGTCGGCATACGCCAGCACATTTACAGCACAGCCACCAACGTGACATCCTATGCCAGTAGATTGTAACATTTGAAGGAGATCGTCCAGGTATACATTGAACAATAATGGTGACAAGCATCCACCCTGGCGAACACCGTTTGCGACCGGAAATGAATAGGATGTGCTATTTGCCCATTTGACGCTCATCATCTGGGACCTGTACCAATGAGTTAACAGTTTCAGATATGGTAACGGAACACCCCTTTCTTGGAGTATTTGAAAGAGCTTAGCGTGATTCACTCTATCGAATGCTTTGCTTGCATCAAGGAAGCAGGCGTACACTGGGCTTCCTTGTCTAGTGTAATAGTGAACTGTTTCTTTAAGAACATATGTAGCATGCGTTGTTGAATGATTAGACTTAAATCCAAATTGCGCATCATTTGTTCTTAATAGCGGTAGAAGCCTGTCAACCAGAATAAGTTCCAAGACTTTTGATAAAGTTGTGGATAAAGCGATTGCCCTGTAGTTCGATTTATCATCAAGTGCACCACTTTTATCCTTAATTAATGGCGTCAACAGTGAATAAATGAGATCATCAGGGACGTTTCCATGATTCAGTATGCTGTTAAATATGGAGACTATGACATATAAGTTATCAGCTTCAAGATAACGCAGATGTTCACTGTACATCTGATCCCAGCCTGCAGCTTTTCCGCCTTTCATTTTGGCTATAGCACTCGACACTTCCTCCCTGGTAATGGGGAGAACATCAGGCAGCCGATCATTGATGATATGGTTGATAATTGCTTGACCACTGCTGCAGCTATCGTCATTTAGAACAGTTTTGAAATGATCGGCCCACATATTCGCTACGTTCGCAGCTCCTGTGACACCCCCAAAGCTAGGTGGAAAGGAACTTTGACCACCAAGCATCTGTCTCACGTGTACCCAGAATTGATTATGCTCTCTGTTCAACAAAGACAAAGCAAGCTTATTTACATTGAAGATATCTCTTTCTCTCCTACATCTCCGCAAAGCATATTTGAAAGCCAGCCTTGATTCCCTCATTTGAGCTGACAGAGGACCGTCTCTGGGAGAGCCAGCAGACCTCCAACGAAAAAAAGAATTACGAGCTGTATTGTGCTTGATTTTCACAGTCTCATTCCATTTTGGAAAAGGCCTGGCGTGCTTTTGGTGAACTTGCTTAGAACCAAAGCATTGCTGGCCGCTCAAAATGACAGCTTCAGTGAACGCCTTGCAGCAATGGGATAGTTTATGAATATGGGAATCATCCCTACAATCCCCAACGCAAGTGCCAGTGAGATCATCAACTTCAGCACAGAACGTTCTCAACTTTAGACGTACTGACTGATTATAAAGTTGAACTTGTTCTACGTTTACAGATCTCCAACAAATTTTTCGATAGGAGGGAACCTCTGGGGCCAAAGTGACAAGCTCAACGCTCTGAAAGTTAAATTCAACCACCAGAGGCATATGATCTGTGAAACAAACGTCATACTTCACCAATATGTTGTGGACATTATCATGCAGGCTGGGACTACAAATGCAATGATCGAGCCAGGATACAGTTCCATGGGCAGCACTGACATAGGTGAATGTATTCCCCGATAAACCCAAATTTTTAACGTCAGAAACGACAGGTTCATTTTCCTCACAAAACTCCATCAATTCACCAAAAAAACGAGAGCCATAACTGTTGGCATTGAAATCACCTATGATACCAATGTGACTTGTTCTGGAGCGCGCAACATCAATATTGTAAGCTAACTGTCCCAATGACATGCAAAACTGGTCATGACTTTCTGAGTCTCTGTAGTCAGTTGGTAAATACACATTGAAAAGACATACGGCGCCAATGGTTGTGGCAATATTAATCTCCATGATGCGATCATTTATCACCTTAACCTGTATACTAGATTGCAATGACTTTTTCCATAAGATTGCCACCCCACCAAACGGTCTGCCAGCTAAGAGAGCAGTAGATGAGTCAATAGCGGAAACACCCATACCAAGAAAATCTTGGTGAATGTTGTTCAACATGAAAAGTTCAAATTTAGACAGCCACGTCTCTTGTAAGAAAACTAAATCATTCATAGAGCAAAGTTCAGCTACATCGGAAAGGGAATTTTTCAATGAATTACAATTGAAGGAGCAGGCTTTGATCATGTAGTAGTCCTAAGAACTGCAGTATGTACCTTCATCGGCCACATGCCACCATGTTGCCCACGCTCGTGCTGCGGGACAGAGGACTCAAGTTGGTACGTTTCCTAGACAAACCCCTCATATTTCTGTTCCCCTGTGTCCCCCTCGGCTGAAAGAATCGCTTGACAGAAACATGTTTGGGCCACTTCTCGGAGAGAAGCACTAACCTGGCTGTGTCAGCAGGGACGGACACCTTATACCCTCTGTAACCGTAGGCTGCAGCACAGTGGGGAATCTCTTCCACTGCTGCCTTCCCAGCACCCTGTAGAATCCAATTGACGTGCATTTCAACAGCGTCACTGGTCGTGGAAGAATCCAGGCGCCCCACAAAAAGGTCCAGCGTCTTTGGAGGAGGCGCGACACCTCTTAGCAGGGTGGAAGAGCCGGTTCCTTTCACCTCCATCTTCTGACGGCTGCTCTTTCTCCTTGTCCCTGTCACTGTAGTGAATCCCTCGTCGTCAGTAGTATGGTTCTGCGGCCGCTGCTGTTCCTGTTGCGCAGGTGCCGTGCGCAGCGGCAACGGCACTGACTCTGAAGGCAACAGCTGGTTTGACGGCTGGTGCAGTGGCTGACTCGGGTGCTGCTGTCTCGATTTCATCTGTGGTAGAGCCTTCTGTTGGTAATGCGTTCCTAATTCGAATTAGCGGCAAAATACGTATTTACTGTGCTCATGTAACCCCGATAAAAGTTGAAGTGCGCATCACTAGCATCACACGACGCGTGCTCTCACTTTTTTTTTTAGTGGCCCTAACTTACGTTACCGGCGTGGTAGCAGCAAAACTGCGTCATAAATGTCGAAATCCAAGGCTCAGGGTCATCGAAATCAACGTCCATCAATTGAGCAGCAGATTGATATTCGCGAATATCAAACTGAAAATTCGATATTCGGACGGGGAACGCAATAACTCAAGAACCAGTGAACCGATTTTGATGAAAAGGCCCTCATTCGATTCCTCGTTCCTTATTGCCAGGTTGACGGCGATTTCCAGGTCACTAGGTCATGACCTTGAAGGTCAAGGTCAAGGTCAAAGGACGGGGAACGCTCTACCGATTTACATGCGGTAATTTTTGTAGCGGGTAGCTTCATTCCTTCTACTAAGTATTGGACTATTCCCGATGCATGTGGGTGACCCCTTATGCACGTGCCACGTGCAAAACGAAGGGGTATCAGTTTTGTAATAGTTGCAATATCTCGGTAACTACTTGGCCGATTGCGCTTGAAGTTGGCATGTAGGTAGGCACCCACTAGGCAATGCATATCCATTATCCATGTGCCAGAGTTGGGGTGCTGCTGCACGTGCGCACGTGCAGGGGTCGATTCCAGATCTCGAGAACGGCAGGACCGATTGCGCTCAAATTTGGTACGCAGTTAGGGACCGGTTAGTAGGGTGCCGTGCAAAAGTCACTTGGGACCCATTTTGCACGTGCACACGTGCAGGGTGCCGCTTCCAGATCTCGAGAACAGCTGGGCCGATCATGTCCTCAAATTTGGCAAATCGCTGGAGACCGGTTAGTAGGGTGCTGTGCACACGTCAGTTGGAGATACCCCCTCACAATTTCGCATGTGCAAGGCCCACCCTCTCGCTCGCTCCGTTAGTCGCCCCAAAAGGCGTTATACTGGTATTGTAAGCTTTACATGCCACGCCGATCTCCTTTCGGCCTTCGCCTTGTCGACAAAGGCCGCGCAGAAATGCTACGAATAAAGGAATGAGTGGTGGTCACGAAAAATGTATTGTCCCTCAAAGTAGCTGGACATTATTCACAAATCACAGCGCTACGACACTGTACCAAATAGCGACACTCCTTAACTCCTATGTGGAGGCGGATAGTTAAGAACACAACTACTGAATCACCGTGTGTTAACATAAAGAAACAAGATGTGACACTCACACGGGTAGCCAAGAAGCTCACAAACGAGAACCACAGCTACACCTTTTTACGACTAAATATAGACATAGTGCACGCAGCTCAATAATAGTGCAACCGATTGCGACAAATCGCCATTGACAGACTATGGCATACTGTCGAAATCGCCCCCTTTTATTACTGAAATGTGCGCACTGCCGCCCTAAATTGGGCGTAAAAAGCTGAATAACACTAATATATCAAACGTATGACGACAGCCGGTCATGCACTTGTCGGCATATTTCAGCATTGCATTTCGCCAACCAAGCCATTTACCGCATCAGTCAAACCTGTGTAATTCTCAAAACTGTGTACCAGTTAAAATCGAGTTTTTGCGTCAAACTGCTGAACCATTAGACAGTAGTCGCAGCAGTGCTGCCAGCCTTCGTGTGGGTCTGCATGTGTCTGATAAGCTTTGCCCGTTGAGCGAACCGGGCCTGGCAGTGTGAGCAGCCGTACGGCCGCTCCCCCGTGTGAGTACGCATGTGTAAGGTGAGACTTGTCCCTTGAGTGAACCGTGCCTTGCAGATAGAGCAGCCGTACGGCCGCTCCCCAGTGTGTGTCCGCATGTGTGCCTTGAGGTGTCCCCGTTCAGCGAACCGTACCGTGCAGATGGAGCAGCCGAACGGTCGCTCCCCAGTGTGAGTCATCATGTGTCTGGTGAGGTGTGATCGATCAATGAACCGTGCAGTGCATATAGAGCAGCCGTACGGCCTCTCCCCAGTGTGGGTCCGCATGTGTGTAGTGAGGTGTGACCGGTTAGCGAACCGGGCCTGGCAGTGTGAGCAGCCGTACGGCCGCTCCCCCGTGTGGGTCCTCATGTGTTTGATGAGATTCCCTCGTCGAGCGAACCGTGCCATGCAGATGGAGCAGCCGTACGGCCGCTCCCCTGTGTGGATACGCATGTGCGTGATGAGGTGTGACCGTTGAGCGAACCGTGCAGTGCATATAGAGCAGCCGTGCGGCCTCTCCCCAGTGTGGGTTCGCACGTGCTTGGTGAAGGTGGACCGTTCAGTGAACCGGGCCGAGCAGATAGAGCAGCCGTATGGCTGCTCCCCAGTGTGGATCCGCATGTGATTTTTAAGGCTTGATCGAACAGTGAACCGTGCAGTGCACATGGAGCAGCCGTGCGGCCGCTCCCCAGTGTGGGTCTGCATGTGTCTGGTGAGGTGTGACCGGTCAGGAAATCGTACAGAGCAGATGGAGCAGCCGTACGACCGATCCTCAGTGTGGGTTCGCAGGTGTCTGGTGAGGTGTGACCGTCGAGTGAACCGTGCCGGGCAGATGGAGCAGCCGTGCGGCCGCTCTCCAGTGTGGGTCTGCATGTGTTCGTTAAGGTGTGACCGGTTAGCGAACCGCACCGTGCAGATGGAGCAGTATTGCGACCTATCCCCAGTGTGAGTCCTTCGGCAACGTTTCATGTTTGTGGGCTTGTCGGTCGAGTATTGATACCACTCGCACTTGAAGCTGCCGCTCCTGTCGATGTGACCGTGACTTGCCTTCACGTGTCCGTCCAGACGTTGCTTTCCCCAGCATCGGAAGTCGCAGTGGGGACATTGCACCGAACCACTTATGCCTGAAGAATACACAGAAAAAAGAAAGGCCCTTAAACAAGTTGCATGCCAAAGCAGGTCACACATACACTGGAACAATCACGACGCCCAGAGATGACCCACGCAGCTCGTGGTCGCGTTTCCATGCCACTTTGGTGAGCGTCGTGGGCGATAGCGGTAATGTTGACGCGACAAGCCATCAGCGCCCATGAGTTGATCCGTGTATCGTTCGAAATACAGCCTTCAGAAACGGAACGCTGAGCTCGTTAAGAGAATATTTCACTTGCCGTTTATTAACTCGCGCATGAACAGAACTCCGAGCCAACTTATCTGTGAAGGAAAGGGCTTACGAGTATTTGAAAACACCGAAGAATCAAAATTTTAAAGGTAACGAGTAACGAGACGAAAAAACGCAATCAATTATTTCCCTCACCAATCTCACTTTAGTTGGCAAAGCTCCTCCGTGGCATATACACCACGACCTAGTCAAGACCACGACCTAGATTATATATATATATATATATATATATATATATATATATATATATATATATATATATATATATATATATATAT